>NC_026001.2:92689792-92859792 GCF_000442705.2 Elaeis guineensis | reverse complement strand
CCAATCAGCTCATAGTGCCATGAGTTGACTCATGAGTCGACTCATGCACTCCAAACCTTCATAACTTCAAAAATATAAGTCCAAACACAATGAAATTTTCACAAATAGATTTCAAATCATTTGTTCTACCAAATAGTACTATCAAATCAAGATTTTAGTGAATTATGATTTTGCCCTTGAAGAGCATAAGGACTTTTTCATTTTAAAATTATTTGTATCCCTTCAATCTGCTTTGTAATCATCAAAATCAATCTAGGAGTAACAATCTTTCCCTTTTTGATGATGACAAAATATTTGAACAAAAGCATTTATGTGAATCACTAATTTCAAAAGAATGCATTATAGGTGTATATGCTTGAAAAGAGTATGATTCTTTTGGCATGTAATATTTATGCAAAAATAGTTTGTCTATTTTCTTAAAGATTTGAAAAGGGTATTAGATCATTTTGAGTTTAAGATATATCAGAACAAAAAATAAATTTTGCAATGTATCAGAGCAAGAAAAAATAATTTTTACAATGTTATCAGAAAATATTTTACAATGTATCAGAGAAAATTTCACACTGTATCAGAGCAAATTTTATAATGTATCAGAGCAAGTTAAAAAAAATTTTAGGGAGTATCAGAGTAAGTTAAATTTCTTAAAATATATCAAGGTAAATTAGAATTTTGAAGTATATCAGAGCATATTTAAATTTTTAAAGTAAATCAGAGCATATATAAAGAAGTAATTTAAAAGTTACATAATTGCATTGTACTTAGCATTGTACTTTTGGTATTGTTCTTTAAATTCTTCAATTAATTTCTCATAATTTGTAATTTTGCTTTTGATGGGTTGCTTTTTCTTTAATTGCTCAATAATTGAATTGCTTTTTGTTTAATTTCTGTTTGATGCCAAATTACTGTTTGATGCCAAATTTCTCATAATTTAGGGTTTTGCTTGTAGGTTTTGCTTTTGATGAGTAGCTTTTTGTTTAATTTCTCCCCCTTTTTCTCATAGTTTAGGGTTTTGCTTTTAATGAGTTGCTTGCTTTTTGTTTAATTGTTTACTTTCTCCCCTTTTTGACATCATCAGACATGGTTAACTTTTTCTTTTTCTGAAATATTCTTTAATTTCTCTCCTTTTAGAGTTTATCACAGAAGTTTGCTCCCCCTTAATATAGCAATGATCAACAGCAAACAACAAAGAGAAGACAATATTTCAACAAGGAGAATATATATGACCAAAATATGATCAATATCATTACAAAAGGTAGAAATATAAGTAAAAGATGATTCCATTAAAACCATAATTGTTTCAATACATAGTTCATATTATAAAAATTAACCAGCTAATTGTCAATACATGGCCCCCAGATACAGATCCTAGAACAAGACACTAACACCTAGGATCTAGTAATGATCAAGACAAAGTCATGGATCGGAGTCATCAGATATGGTATGAGAAGCTGATGGATCAGAAGTTTATCCTCTACCCCGTCTGCCTCTGGCACGAGCAGGAGAGCGAGATGAACTGGGAGGCTGAGAACGCTGAGATGCTAAGGACTGAACAGAAAGGGTGAGTCTGATAGAATCAAGTACGTTCAGTGCTCTGAAAACAGATTGAAGTAGAGCAGTGAACTGAGTGGTAGCATGCTCACTCGATCCTCGGATCTCTTTCCTCAGTAACTCATATCCTCCCTCTAGTGCTCCTCTGAGCCTTCCAGCCTCTGCAGTGAGGTCTGTGACCTCAATAGTTGACTCCTGTGGCTTGGGATGGGCCAAAGCAAGGACTTGCCCCTGCAAGTCTAGAACTCTGCCAGTCAATCTCCAGACTGTGTCTTCAAGTTGCTGGATCTGGATGGACTGATCTGACATCATCTGAATCACAGTGGAGATGTGGGGAATAATGGTCTGATCAGAAGAGGTGGCTCCTGGTGCAAAAGAAGTACTACTCCACTGACTAGATAGCAAGGCAGCCACATGCTGTGATATATGCTCGATCTGATCGTCAGCCAGTCTGAACTCTGATGGATGTGCTCTGGTCTCTGGCTGATACACTGGTGTGGGCATCCTAGTAAACTCTGAAGGGCCAGCCTCTGTATCAGGAATGAACTGTGTATCTGGTGATGCTGCCCTAAAATCATGTACAGGAGAAGATGGACCTTCTTCTTCTACTCTGCCTTCAGTTCTGTCTTCAGCTCTTGTTTCAGCTCTATCCTCAGTTCTTTCTTCAGAGCCCTTAATCCAACCACCATCAGTCTTTGTAATTCCCATTCTGTGCAGGCTGTGTTGGTTGAAAGTGTCCACATGAGATAGCTTGGTAGGTGCCTCCCCCTCACAGCTAACTCCAAACCTCCTAAATACTCTAGTAAGGGCCATACCATAAGGCAAGTGTGCCTTGGATCTGTTCAAAGTTTCTCTCATGGCCTCTATCATAAGTGCAGGGAGGTTCAGGGGGGTCTGAGTGATGACATGAAACATGATACATACATCTCTGCCAGACAGTAGATCATGCCTACCACTCCTAGGAAAGAAGAGTTTTGTTACAATCTGATGCAGGACCCTCATCTCAATGGATAAAATCTTTGCTTCCAATTTGTTTAAACTTCCTGAAAAAGTTTCTCCTAAGATAATTCTGATCCCCTCTTCTTTTACTGGGAGTTCCATATATGAGTATCCTTCACTAGGCAACTGAAGTATTTCTCCCAATATCCTAGAATCCAAGCAGATATCAATTTCCTTGACTGTTGAAGTCACTGACCCACTTCCATAATGTAGGTTCTGGTAGAATTCTCTAACTAGGTCAACATAGGTGACTTCCTTAAGGGAGCAGTAGAGTTCCCATCCTTGATTTTTAATCTTACTTGCAAAAGTAAAGTCCTCTTTCTCAAAGAACCGAAAATCTATATTTTTCCCGGTTTCTACTTTTCTATCAGAAAGAGGATTCACACTGGGGCTCATGGAGGATTGAGAGGGACCTTGAGCAGGTACTGAAACTGGAGTGGGAGCACTGGAAGACTGACCAGCTTGCCTTTTCTTTCTGACAATTTCTTCAAGCTCACGGATTGACTTTCTTCTTTGGGGAAGCTTCATCTTTGGAGCCATATCCACTATAGTAGCAGACAAGAAGACTTGAATTGAGTGGAGGAGGGATCACAAGAGAGTGAAGAAGGATTTTGGTGGAGAAAAGAAGTGGATTTTGGAAGTTCGGTAAAGTGCTAGGGCACGTTCCAACTGCGCCAAGCAATGCGAGAAAGCACAGAAAGATTCCTAATCAAGGTGGCGATTTTTGGTGGAGAGGAGGAGGGAGAATTGCCTCGAAATAAATCCTTGGATTTTGACAAAAAAGAGTTGGAGAAGACGGCTTTTGGAAGGAGAAGATGAGTCGTCTCAGGGTTCCCGTTTAAAAACAATGATCCCGATGGAAGTTGGTGGGATTTACAAGTTTGCCATTGAGTCGACTCATGGGGGTCGACTCATGAAGTTCAGAAATTCAGAAAAAATATGAATAAATTCCAAAAAAATTCGAAATTTTGGGAGAAGGAATTTTGCTCAATGATAAGTTTTTAGAATGATAAACTTGAGCTTTTGAGACCAGGATAGATGTTGAAAATTGAGCTCTAAGAATATTTGACATCAATTCTTGGAAATTGAGAGAGAATTTAGGCATATGGATCTAGAATTCCTAGATTTCTCCTAATTTCACAGAATCTATCCTCACTAAGGGCCTTTGTAAAGATATCAGCTAATTGATTTTCAGTGCAAACATATTCAAGAATTATATTTTTGTTTTGAACATATTCTCTTATAAAATGATGTCTTATTTCAATATGTTTGGATCTTGAGTGTTGAATTAGATTTTTAGATAGATTTATGGCACTTGTGTTGTCACATCTTATTGGTGTTTCATTAAGTTTGATTCCAAAGTCTTCGAGTTGTTGCTTAATCTACAAGATTTGAGCACAACAACTTCCGGCTGCAATGTATTCGGCCTCAGCCATAGACAGTGCCACCGAATTTTGTTTCTTGCTAAACCATGAGATTAGGTTAACTCCAAGAAATTGGCAAGTTCCACTTGTGCTTTTTCTATCTAATTTACATCCAGCAAAATCAGCATCTGAATATCCTAATAAATCAATTTATGAGTCCTTAGAGTACCATAACCCTAGAGTTTGAGTACCATTTAAGTATCTAAGGATTCTTTTAACAGCATTCAAATGAGATTCTTTAGGATTAGATTGATATCTAGCACATAAGCAAACACTAAACATGATATCAGGCCTACTTGCAGTTAAGTATAATAATGAGCCAATCATATCTCTATAGTATTTTAAGTCTACACATTTACCTTCATCATCCTTGTCAAGCTTACATGAGGGACTCATTGGTGTGCCAATTGGTTTGCAGTTCTTCATTCCAAATCTTTTGAGTAGTTCCTTGGTGTACTTGCTTTGGGTGATGGAGATTCCCTCTTTTGATTGTTTGATTTGGAGTCCGAGGAAGAAGGTGAGTTCTCCCATCATGCTCATCTCGAACTCTCCCTGCATAAGCTTAGCAAAGTCTTGACAAAGGGATTCATTAGTAGACCCAAAAATTATGTCATCAACATAAATTTGTATAACTAGCATATCATTTTGATTTCTTTTAATAAATAGGGTTGTATCTACATTGCCTCTTGAAAAATCATTATTTAGTAGAAATTTGCTTAGCCTTTCATACCATGCTCTAGGTGCTTGTTTTAATCCATATAAAGCTTTATTTAATCTAAAGACATGATTAGGAAAAGCATGATTTTCAAATCCAGAGGGTTGTTCTACATATACTTCTTCAGAGATATATCCATTTAAAAATGCACTTTTAACATCCATTTAAAATAATTTGAATTTCATAAAGCAAGCATATGCAAGTAGAAGTCTAATAGCTTCTAATCTAGCAACAGGTGCAAAGGTTTCATCAAAATCAATTCCTTCTTCTTGATTATATCCCTTAGCAACCAGTCTTGCTTTATTTCTAATTACATTTTCATGCTCATCTAATTTATTTCTAAAGACCCATTTTGTGCCAATTATTGAATAATCTTTAGGTCTTGATACTAAGGTCCAAACATTATTTCTTTCAAATTGATTAAGTTCTTCTTGCATAGCATTAATCCAATTATGATCATTTTCAGCTTCTTCAAAAGTTTTAGGTTCAAGTTGAGATACAAAAGCACAATGATTAACTACATCTCTAAGTGAAGAACGGGTTTTTACCCCATACATAGGATCACCAATAATTAACTCCTTAGGGTGGTTGTGAACATACCTCCATTCTTTGGGTAGGTCATTTGTACCTTGAGGTTGTTCTTGAGTTTCTTCACCTTTCTCATTTTGTTCGTCTTCTTGATCCTTGTCTTCTGGAGTTGCTGAATCTTTCAGAGTGATCTCCTTCATACCTTCTATTAGTGGATCTGCATCATCAACACCCTCATTCTTCCTTGAAGGAAGATCGTTAGTTTCATCAAAGATAACATGTATGGACTCCTCAACTATTAAAGTTCTTTTGTTGAAAACTCTAAATGTTTTACTAGTAGAGGAGTAACCTAGAAAGATTGCTTCATCTGATTTTGCATCAAATTTATCAAGTTTTTCTTTGCCATTATTTAATACAAAACATCGGCAACCAAAAATATGAAAATATGCAATATTTGATTTTCTTCCTTTCCAAAGTTCATAGGGGGTTTTCTTTAAAAATTGTCTAATTAAAGCACGATTTAAAATGTAACATGCTGTGTTAATTGCTTCCGCCCAAAAATATCTTGGAAGGTTGCTTTCACAAAGCATGGTACGGGCCATTTCTTCTAAGGTTCTGTTTTTCCTTTCAACTATCCCATTTTGTTGGGGTGTCCTAGGAGCAGAGAAGTTATGGTCAATTCCATTTTCATCACAAAAATTTTCAAAATCTTGATTTTCAAATTCAGTTCCATGATCACTTCTAATATTTTGAATTGAAAATCCTTTTTCATTAGAGACTTTTCGATGAAATTTAGTGAAAATATGAAAAGTTTCATTTTTGTGAGCCAAAAAGAAAACCCAAGTAAAACGAGAGTAATCATCTATTATTACAAATCCATATCATTTTCCTCATAGACTAGTGGTTCTTGTTGGTCCAAATAAGTCCATATGTAAGAGCTCTAAAGGTCTAGAAGTTGAAACAATATTTTTGGATTTAAATAAAACTCTAGTTTGTTTACCTAATTGGCATGCATCACAAATTCTATCCTTTTCAAAATTCAGCTTTGGCAAACCGAGAACTAAATCTTTCTTAATTAATTTTGAAAGAGAATGCATGCTAATATGTGCAAGTCTACGATGCCACAGCCAACTAGTTTTATTAACTTTAGCATTCAAGGATACTAGGCATTACATGTCTAATTTGGCTAAATCATTCAAATCTACCATATAAACATTGCCATGCCTATGTCCTATAAATTTAATGCCATCGTTAATGGGACTGGTCACAATGCAAACAGATGATTCAAAAACTACTTTATACCCTTTATCACAGAATTGACTAATGCTAAGTAAGTTATGCTTTAAACCTTTAACTAATAAAACATTCTCAATGTATTTGGAGGGAGTGATACCAATGTTACCTATCCCGATGATCTTTCTCTTTTTCTTTGCTTTGTTCCCCTTTTGTGAATTTCTTTCTCATCCCCTGTTTCCTTTTTCTTAGAAACTTCTTAAATTTCTGGGTGATGAGTGCCATCTCTTCATCCTGTTCTTCATCTTCAGTGTCATCCGTTTCATAATCAGACGAAGTTGTGGATTTGAGGGCAATGGTTCTTTTCTTTTTGACTTCATCCTCTTGATGTTGCTTCATGCTAAGTTCATGAGTCATCAAGGATCCAAGAAGCTCTTCTAGAGGTAGAGTGTTCAAGTCCTTTGCTTCTTGGATGGCAGTCACCTTGGCTTCCCAAGTTCTTGGCAGTGACCTGAGAATCTTTCTTACAAGTTCACTGTTAGTATAAGATTTGTCAAGACTCTTCAAACCATTAATTATATCAGTAAAACGAGTATACATAGCAGTTATGGACTCATTATGCTCTATTTTGAACAATTCATATTTATGTACAAGCATGTTTATTTTAGACTCTTTTACTTGATTTGTTCCCTCATGGGTTACTTCTAACCTATCTCATATTTCTTTAGCAGATGCACAAGTAGAAATGCGATTAAATTCACTTGCATCTAGTGCACAATAAAGAACATTCATGGCTTTGGCATTTAATTGTGCCAATTTCTTGTCAACCTCATCCCATTCTTTTTCGGGTTTGGTTGACTTCTCACCATCTATAATCTTGGTGGGTGTGTGAGGACCGTTCACTATGATACTCCACATATCATAGTCGAGTGCTTGTATGAAAATCTTCATCCGAGCTTTCCAATAGGTGTAATTAGACCCATTGAAAAGTGGAGGTCGGTTTGTTGATTGCCCCTCGGCTAGAGAAGTACCAACATGGGTTGCCATAGATCTTTGGCTCTTTGATTGTTAGATCAAAGAAGGGCTAGAGCACCGGGCTCTGATACCACTTGTTGCCCAGCTATGCAACCCAAGAGGGGGGGGTGAATTGGGTTTCTAAAAATTTAGACTTAATTAAAAACTTATGATGAACAAGATAAAGATTTTAATTCAATATTAATTACTTGAAGCAGAATTGCAAGGATATAATAAAGAAATAAGGTAAAGCGATAAAGCACACCACAAACACAAGGATTTATAGTGGTTCGGTGCCAACCTTGCACCTACATCCACTCCCCAAGCTCCTACTTGGGAATTTCAATCCACTATGCTTGTATTCAATCTGAATACAAAACGTCGGAAACTCCGACACTAGCTATCTCAAGCTAGATCACTTGTTTCCCGGGTACAAGTAAACCCAAAACACTCCGATTTCAGGTTCGGATCAACCTTTCCTTGTTTTGAAAATCCTCCAAAAACAAGAACAATTACTTACAAGAGTAAGATAATTTAGAGCACAGATTAATACAATAACAGCTCCTTAAATGAGCGAATATAACAATAAAAACTTTACTCAAATGAAGAAACCCTTTTAGGATTTTCTCAAGGTAGATGAACGCTTGAACGAATGCTTGAGAAGAGGTTGATCGTTGATTGAAGATCTCTTGAAAGCTTTGAACGATCTCTAGATCAAAGTTGAAACAATAGGCATGACAAATCCTCTCTTTGAAAGCTCTTGAATCTCTTTCACAATCTCTCGTGTGGATTTTGGATCCTCTTTTCTTTTTCTCTCAAATATCTCGTTGATCTCAGGCTTTTTCGTGCAGATTTCGGATCCTCTCTTTTCTTTTGATCTCACGTTTGATCTGCTATTTAATCTGCAAATTCTTTCACCATTTGAAGTATTTTATAGCATTAGAAGCAAGAGAAAACAATTTAGGCAGATAAAGAGCCGTTAGAGGATTTTTAGGAAGCATAAAAGGCAATTAAAACGGGCAAAAAAAATAGCCGTTGCTGACATTTTCCGTCGCAGGGGTCGACTCATGAGTCGACTCATGCTTCAGGAGTCGACTCATGAGTCGACTTCTGTTGCAAAAACCAGAGAATGCGTTTCTGGAAATTCTTGGCTCAAATCAGCAGGGGTCGACTCATGAGTCGACTCATGCCTTGTGGGTCGACTCATGAGTCGACTCACAGGTCATGCCAAGCCAGAAAACTAGCGTGCCAAAGGGAATTTTTGCGTGCCAATCAGCTTATAGTGCCATGAGTTGACTCATGAGTCGACTCATGCACTCCAAACCTTCATAACTTCAAAAATATAAGTCCAAACACAATAAAATTTTCACCAATAGATTTCAAATCATTTGTTCTACCAAATAGTACTATCAAATCAGGATTTTAATGAAATTATGATTTTGCCCTTGAAGAGCATAAGGACTTTTTTATTTTAAAATTATTTGTATCCCTTCAATCTGCTTTGTAATCATCAAAATCAATCTAGGAGCAACAATAAGAATTTTAAAAGCTCTTAGATAGCTATAAATAAGTCTCTATGAAAAAGTCGACGTTCGAAGCTAGCATCTATAAGAACACAGGCCCTGCTAGCGGGTATAGAGTTGGCATATGAAACAAAAATTTTGTCGATTAAGAATATTAACTCTATCATGGGCATAAAGTGATCATACCATAAATATTTATGAGCAATATTTTGAAACATAACATGAACATATATAGAGATATCAATAGGATGGATAACCTACAAACACAACCTGCTCAACCTGTAATGGGGTGGGTAAATAGGTGAGCTAAATGGGTCATGGGGCTGGATGGGTAAAAATTTTAGTGAACCTGTTGAAGGTATGGGGCAAGGGCAGGTATAGCCTAAACCTACCCCACCCCACCCTGCCCCGCATATAGTAAAATTATTAAGTTATCCTTAAATATATATATATACAACATCGACTCAAGGTTTGAATGTGTTGTCTCATACCAGTCATCCAGAAAAACCTATTTGTTACTCACTATCATTTCAACCATTAAGAATAGCCACTATTCATCACCGACCATCCCTCTCCCTCTTCGTCCATCACCGACGGTGAGTTTGGAATCATGATCTAATTTTTTTTGCTTTTCAATTTCTTATTTTTTATCTTCCTTCTTTTGCTTATAAGAAGTATTGATATTCTAACCTTATTATAGAGTGAGAGTGGAAGGCATTAGTATTACTGTTACTTGTAGAGATTCGTTCTTTCTTGTTGATTAAATAGTATCATTTTTATACTTGCAAATTGCAATTTCATGTTGACCAAAATGATAACCATTTTAAGGGTCATATGGCTTATTTGTGTTTTTCTTATTCATGCCTTATTGGGTGAAGTGTTCATATGAAGTCTAAATTGGAGAGGCATTTAGAAGATAAAATGGTACCAAGAAAGCAAGATTTTGATATTTTGAGATGGTGAAAAAATAATAAATTTTACCCCATACTAAGGAAGATTGTAAAAGATATTTATGTTGTTCCCATTTCTACCGTTGCTTTTGAATCCACCTTCAGCACTAGTGATAGGTTGATTACTCCACATTGTAGTTGACTTCATCCAAAGATATTAGAGGCTTTAATATGTTTACAAAGTTGGATTAGAGCAGGAAGGTCTGCAATAAAAGCTAAGCAAGGTAATATTTAAATTGTAATCTTTAATTTGTTATTGAACATCATATACATTTATAATAATTATTTTTAGTGTTTTACTTTTTTCTTTTATTTTTTTTTTATTTTAGCTTGTACATTAGATGAGTCTGAGATTACTCATCATAAAGATGGCACAGTATTGAGCGATTTTGAAAGTGAGGAAGAAGAGTATAATATAATTTATGTAGTACCTAAATGATTAAAAATTATTCTTTCTAGAAAGTGTTTTTTACTAAGTTCAAATTTTCACTTATTTTTCAATTTTACTTATTTGTATTTTAGGAATAGCAAACCTGAGCAAGATTTTTATGGAGAAAAATTTTACTCATTTGAAGCACTTGATATGTAATGGATGGAAGGATCTTTCTTTATTTACATATCACCTTATTTTGAGAACTTATGTTGGACTTTATAGTTATTGGTTCCTATGTTATGTTTGTTCTAGTAAAATTTGGTGTTGGACATTGTAGTAAAATTTGATGTTGAACTTTGTTGTAGAATTTGGCCACTAGACTTTCTATGTCTATATTTATGTTTGAATTAAAAAATTTATCATTGAAATTATATTATTATATTTATATTTATCAAATGGGGTAAGGTGGGGTGGGGCAAGGCAGGGGAGGGTGTTTAGGGTGTGGGGTGGGGTAGGTAGTGGGGTAATGAATATTATGATGGGGAGGGTAATAAAAGAGTAAATTCTACCCATTACAACTAATAAGATGGGAATGGGGTAGGATTTTCGAGATGTGGGGTGGGGATGGGAGAGTAGATCCTCATTCCATATCTATCCCATTGACATCCCAACGAACATATGATAAAAATGACTTATGAATCATTTTTATAAAATATTCATGATTTATTCATGTATAATTATCTTTATCATGACTTAATTTATCATATACTCTATTAAATATTTTATTTTATAATATTATTATTTTTATATATTATATTATCATAGAAAAATTCATACTTGATTTGGTAAGAAAGAATATATTTTACTTACTGAGCTAGTGTAGCTCATGCCTCTTTATTATTTTTTTTAATAGAGGAATAAGGTTATGAATAATGGAGGATCCGGGGTTATGGGTCTGCATAGTAAGCTTGAGAATTTGTAGCTGAAACTTAATATATTAGATGATCATGAACTTATAGTTCACTTTATGAATTTTAGATATGGATTTGATATTTGATTTTGGATTTAGATGCTTGGAATTAATCTTGATTCAACTACTTGATGAATCACGAAACTAAATCTTTTATTATATTTAATTTATGATGCACTTTAGCTGATTATGATTGATTAGCTTCATATTATTGAGGATAATGCTTCTCAATAGCATAACCATATTATGTCTCGAAGTTAGGGTGTAATACATACCTCTTAAGTGATAGTTGTTATCTTTTTTGTTGATATGCTTTTTGATACTTGGTAAGTAAATTTCTCTTTTGGGTTGAACAATATGAAAAATACGTTTCCTAGAATCTGTACGTTTAATGTGCTATATATTCTCTCAATAACATGCGGCTCTATAGTATAATGTATGAGACTTTTGACTGGCATAGATTATAAGATTTGCTAATGAATGATCGTATAATTATGAATCTTGAACTATCAAGTTATTTGGATAACTGTATAAGTCAACTCGAGCAGGGCAATCAACTGTCAATATGATCTGAGTTTTTTCTCTTGGTGCCTCATTTCCCAGCACATTAGCTGGTCAGAGGTCTAGCAAGATGGCATTTTCAGATCTTTTTAACAACAAGCCCCTTAGTTTCAAATATTTAGAAACTATTTGCTCCCTTTGCTTCGAAGCATAATCGACTGACAAAATATGGCAAAGTTGCCTCTTTCTTCTTAACAGATGGACTTCATATCACCATGAAAAGTATATAAAATCAATATAAGAATGTTTGAGAATTCTTAAAGGGGTGGCAACAATAACACAAAAAGTGAGATACAAAGCAGTTGGAATAAATTCCCTCCACCTACCTTTTCACATTTCTTGAGAGAAAATTGATCAACAGGATCATAAGTGAAACTTTGCCATCTCGGCAATGGTTATATGTCTTTATTCTAGTTCCTATTAGTCTCTCTTCCTTTCCCCCCACTTAACTTAGTGGTCACATGTATGTAACAATGCTTTATAAATAAACGGGTGGTCTCCATCCTTCCTTTTTATCAAAAGAAAGAAAAAAAAAAGGCTCCCTTAGCTTATGAGAAGTCCAATTTATATATATATAATTTTTATGATTTCGTCATCATGTGTCTTGGGTGCAACTACACTGAGTTCAGCTTTGTTTGGAATTAATAGAATAAAGATTCATCTAGACTTAATAGAATAATAAGCAAAGACCATTGCAATGCATGAAAATAAATAATACTTACATATTAAAAATGAATTAATATTTAATCACCAATGCATGTGACCTTGTTTTGATATCCTTTCTTAATTATATGACCTTATATCACCGTAGGATTTTAGTTATGACTCTAAGTGGCTTTGATTTGTCTGAACGACTTCATTCTATCCAAATTAATTAATAACACCTGGATTTGATATGAATCATTGACTCGATTCTAATTTAAATTTAATGGATATAAGAATAAATTTAATTTTAAAACCAACCAAGACCTAATATGACATATTCCCTCATTAACCTGTTTTATGTCAAATTTTAAGTAATTAACCATTAGAAGTCACATTTTTCCTAATGTATCTCTTTTTTGGTAGATTCCCTAATGAAGCTTTGATGGTGTAAATATAATCTAAATATATCTATATTTAGTCAACTAATTGGACCAAACCTAGTCAAGCACAACTGAAGTTAATAGATTGTTTTTATGATTTTTGATGAACCCATCAATAATCGGCTCTACCTACAAAATTATCGAATCATATGAAAATTTAGGCATATAATTTTTTGCTTAAACCCGATTTAGTCTACATATGGTGAATAAATGTGATTATGCTAGATTTAAACTATGGGTTCAAAGAGATCTAATGCTCTAATTAAAGTAGATCCCAATATAACAAATTTCTTCAAACTTGAGCTAGAGGGAAGCTATATCCTCCAAGAGGGCTCTTATTATATAGATCACCAAGAACACCCTGATTAGAAGAAGATAGATGCAAAGAACTCAGCAAGATAAGCTAACTTTCATGTTCTCAAGTATTTCACACTTCTAATGGGCTAGAGGAGGATTGCTTATGGGTATCTCACTATTGGACAAACAAGATTCTAAGATTTTAAATACTATAGGATGGAAGTGACCCGATTTCTCCATACAATAGGATGCCCTACTATCTCGCTCTATATATCCTAATCATGTATGCGATAGATATTTTCTATTTCTTTTCCTTTCTTCTTTCCTTTCTATGTTTTTCTTTTTTCCTTCTACTTTTCTTTCTTTCTTTTTTTTTTCTTTTTTCTTTCTTTTCCATATTGCTTCTTTATTTTTTTCCTTTTTTTTAATTTTTTCTCTTTCTTTTTAAATTCTTTACTTCATTTGTTTCTTTGCTTTTTTTTTTCTCCTCCTTTTCTTTTACTTTTTACTTTTTTTCATCTTTCTTTTCTTTTTTTCTCTTTCTTCTTCTCTCTCCATATAGATAGGTTTTAGAGTCTTGATCCTATTCCGATCCCATTTTCTCCTAGAAACAAGATGGGATGATTGGATGCTTTCTATCCTATTGAAACTTAAATGTTGCAAGATTTCTCCTTAGAGGAGAACTTCAAGTGAATAATAATGAGATAGCTAAGTATATACATGAAAGTAAATAGGATATTATCTATCCAGATCCCTTTTCGAATCTGAATCTATTTGGATATGGAAAGAAATTTTTTGACTAATATCTGCATCCATAAAAAAAAAAGAATTTGGATAATGGATAGACAATTATCCAATCCATGACCGAATGTTCGATTCTACTTGTAATCCTATTTAATTTTATAAAGTATATATTAACTTTTAAAAAAATATATAAATCATATTAATATGCTATTAACTTGATTTATCGTCCACGTAGTAATATCTTTAATTCAATGGTTATAAAATTAAATTATTTTACTTATATCCATATTTTTAGTATCCGATGTGTATTAGTGTCCGTTTAAATAAATATAGATATGAAGTATTGCATCCAATTAATATTCGTATTCGTATTTATATTCATCAGATCAAACAAAATATGGATATGTATATACTGGCATTTGATCCATATCTGATCTAATTTCAGTCCTAGTTGAGTAGTAACTACAGCAGCACATTAACATCTAAACATCTAGTATATAATAAAATTTTAATAAAACATCATATATCCAATTTTCTAGCACTTACTATATTTTTATTAAATTTATTTTATTTTACTCATCGTTATAAAACATGAGAATATTTAAAATATTTTTGATGACAATATCATTTCTCTGATTGTTATGACATATTTCATAACCTTAATCATTAATAATCAATTAAAGATGCCAGCTTATCAAATCGGTTAATTCCTTGGTACTTTACCAAGTTCTTTAGAATCGAATCCTATGTTCATTGAGGTTTGATGGGTAAGGGATATTTAAGAGATTGCTACTCTCATTCCATAACTAATTGCCTACAACACTCCTTAAACTATCTATATATCACACTAACTTGTGTGATTCTCAAGAGTCCTCTCATGATATTATCTAGATGGAGAGATCTTCCATGCGTGCAAAAGGCTGAGGCCCTTGACATTATTGTTTTATGAAGTATGCACCAAATGCTTCTTATCCTATCCTATTACAACTTAAAGAAGGTGAACAGCTTTTCAAAGTCCCAAGAGGGTTAGATGTATATAATCTTATCCTTGTACATGGAGAGGTTATTTTCATAATCTAAACTTGTGATATCCAGATCATAATAGAACAATCTTATTATCATGGTCGAGATACACCCTCATCTGATTACAACCTTAAATAATAAAATTAATTTTTTTTACATATAGACAGAATTTATTGTAAAGGGACAGATCTTTTATTGGATATATGATGGGTGGATTTGAGACTACTATTTGTAAAAATATATGGCATTATTTTTTTCCTGCCCTAAAGTTTGTTTATTTCCAACAGGAATTATTTAAGCTATCGAATTAACTAGGCCTATTCAAAGAGGAGAAATAATTAATTTATGACACCGATCGTGCTCTCCTAAAAATAGAAAACAGATCCATCGGCTAAATAAAAGTTACTTCTAATAACCCGAAAAAAAATCAATTTGCAATCTTATGCAAAGCCCTTATATTTCTAGGGTTCATTTTGTCTGTTAAAAAAACTACAGCAGCAAAATAAGGAGCATAAAAAACCCCCCATATCTTTTTCTGAAATGCCATTGAAATTAATAGGATCAGGGGCTGTTTGTTCAATGTGGCTGGAGTTATACACCTTGTTCTCTATCTGTTTGTACTACTAATGCTATATCTCTCTTCCTCCTTCCTCAACCATAACAAGCTAGCATTCTTGCTTCAAGCCTCCTCTGCATGTTGATCTTTGCAATAAAGTCTTCCACCCTTCTGTTCAGTTCCTCTGCAGGCAAGCCCATCTCTTCCTCTTCATCCAACTCCTCACACTCTTTCTCCATCACCTCCTCCTCCTCCTCCTCCTCAACTCCACCACCTTTCTCCTCTTCCTCTGCAGGCAAGCCCATCTCTTCCTCTTCATCCAATTCCTCGCACTCTTTCTCCATCACCTCCTCCTCCTCCTCCTCAACTCCACCACCTTTCTCTTCTTCCTCGTCCACTTCTTCATCTTCTTCTTTTGTTTCTCCATTTGGGGGGTCCACAAAACTCTCCTCTATGATCTCTTCCTTCAGTCTCTCTTTATTCACAGTCTCCTCCTTCACACTTTCCACCTCCTTAACTTCACCACTGTAAAAACTTTGAAGACTTTGCCTTCTTGCCATGTACTCTTCGTAGATATCAGGTTCCGAAGGGGACTTGAAGAGCTTCGACTCGCCGATGAGGAAGATGATGATGATGTTGGAGATTATGAACAAGCACTTGGGCCTGAAGATGATGGCACCAATGCTTGGAAGAGACACCAAGAAGAACTTCTTTATGGAGGAGAACATGGAAGGAAGCCAAAGAGGACTTGAGAGGAACAGACCAAGCATTACAGCTGTTAGACAGTATTGGATGAATGTTGGAAGGAGTTGCTTCCCCCTGTATCTCTTCACGGCTTGGAGCTTCTCTATTTGAATTGGGTCCATAATGTCAAGGGGATTGGAGAAGAAAATAGTAGCAGGGAAAGTTTTTCTTGTTGAAGGAAAGTTTGGGAATGATGTTAGGTAGAAGTTGGGGGGAGAGAGAGAGAGAGAGAGAGAGAGAGAGAGAGGCTTGTGAGAAATGGAGAGAGGTATGGGAAGGCTCCACATCCGACTGAACAGAAAGCAATGCAAAGGGGGAGTTATATAGAGGAAAAAGCAGGTTGGGGTACCCTTTGGTAGGATTCAGCACATGCTAGCTTTAGTCCTCTTATTATCTTAGGCTCTCTTTAGAAAAGCCTTGGGTGGTGATTGGTGTCTTCCCAGGCTTTTGATGCACCACCCACACTGTGCTTTCCACCCTCTCTTCTTGACAGTTTTGGTTTAGAGACATTTATATAGTTATTTACCATGGTGATGGGAAAGGGTACTAGTGGTGTGGTGCTTAGAAAGATCATTGCAACAGCATCAATGGTGACCCTAAATTAGCTATAGAATAGATCATTTGGCACCTTGGCATGGTCAATTTGTTCTGGAATTCCCATGTGATAGATCATTTGGCAACTTGGCATGGTCAATTTGTTCTCAAATTTCTTTAGTTGTTATATCTTGCATAAATATTTATGTTCAGCCTTGGGAAGAAGAGATGAAATAGATGAATTATTGCTCAATGCATGTCTTTGTTACTGGCACCTTCACATAAAACGAGGTTAGGGTAAAAAGATTTCTTTGACATGGCTTGGCCCAGCTTTTGGACCGTAGCTCACGGGAATAATAAGCATGAGCCAAAGGCCACCATCTACATGCACCTAAACTGTTTGTTTGTTTGTTTAGTGTTGGAACTGTGGGTCCACTCCCAAGCCCTGCTAAAAATTAGACTTATTATCCAGTGCAAAGGAGGGCTCTCTAGGTGCAAGCCTGCAAGGATAAGGGTGTTCCTTTTAATTTTTTAAATAAACCATGTTGCTAATACTCTCTCTCTCTTGTAGTGTCATCTTATGAAGAAAGAAAACGAAGATGTGGTATTTGGCAAATTATATCACAAAATAGGATTTACATGATGATGCATTGATTGAATGCTCTAGTGGTGGGTCTACATGATGATAAGGACATGAGTTTACTTTACATGTTGTGGTAAACTTAATTTAGATGTTGTGGTCTCCTCTAGCCAAGTAGAATATTTTAGTGTGAATTTTTGTTGGTGAACCCATGCCTCAAAATAATTTGGAAGCAGCCTGAATTGGTCATTGCGTGAGGGTGAACCAACACTGAAATTTAGGCTCCCAAAGTTACCTTCCCTCCATGGTCACCATGATTGGGACAATGATGAGCTATCTTTGAAGTGAAATTTTATACCAAAAACTGGTGGTAACACCTTGCTCTAAGCAAGGGCATGCAGCCATACTTTAATGGTATACCTGCCGACCCTCCAAAGAAAAATTCTCACCTTTGGGAAAGCACGTCTCACCTTCCTTTCTTTGGTGCAAAAGATGGGGAGCGAGTTGTGATGGAGACCATAACTCTCAAGCTTTAGATGTGAGCTGCTTAGCTTTTTCAACTTATTGGAGTAGTAGGCGCCGCGTGGATGATTGAAAACAAATAGAAGAACAATAGAACAAGAAAACACAAAAAAGGAAGTTACAGTAATAAATCTTAAGGTGGTAAGAGTTTATTAGTTGATTAAAATTTGTCTCTAATTCATTCATATGATAATTGTATCATTAAGTTTTTTTCCAAGCATTTACTTGATCTTTATCCAAATTATCCCCCTTTCTGCAGTACATTGCACCACATTATACAAGTTATTAATTTAGTCCCACCCACTTATAGAGATTGATAGCTAAAGACAATTATAAAATGATTAAATTGCAGGCAATGATGCCATTTCACTTCCCAAACTTAAGAAAAAGAAGGGAATATAATTGTTGGATACTTTTTGGACTCAATATATTCTCTGAATGACCCAAAACCCAAAACCTTAGGGACTAAGGAAACATGGGGATATACTGGGGTCCAAGCCAACTGACTTATTGATCACCTCTACATGAGTCCAAGGAAACGTGGTATCTGGTCTTTGGGACTCAATCATTCAGTAGTCCTTTCTATATTCCGGTCAGCATCAGACAGCGCACAGAAAGAATGTGCATCTTATTAGATCTCTCTTGGCCTTTCCCACCTGAAATTAATGGATGTGATTAAAACTACATGCTATAAATTGTAATGGAGGACTTGTTTCTATGTTCTCCATAGAAATGCCATAGGAGATGGTGCTCATTGCTAATTTCAATGAGTTGGAACTTTATACTATTTAGAAGGGAAAAGGGTTATAAGGCTTAATCCAAAAGTAAAACAAAGGAGAAAGAAAAGGGAAAGTGTTAAGCATAAGGAGTGGTGGTCATGAGGTGAACTTGTGATGTATGTTGCGTCATTGTTGCAAATAATTATTTAACATATCTGATTGGAATTGAAGTAGGTTTCGATCATACAAAAAATAGTTGAACTGAATTAGATCGACTTTTTCCTTTTGTTTTATGAGTAAAATAACAGTGTTTTCATTTTAGATAAATGCAATAGGATCGTAACCATTACAAATTAGATTCAAAATCTCACCAGCACAAACACTAAGGAGAGAGGTACCAACCAGCTAAGAAAAGTTTAATTGACAATAATATTGCCTATTTTGCCAAAGACCTAGAATGCACAACCAAAGGGTGAGTATCAAATGGTCCAATGAGAGTCATTTACTCATCTAGGTAATCCTCCTTCCATGATGAAAGACAATCTAGAACATGTAGGTTGATGAAGCCTTAAATGTTGCTCGCATTTGGATAAATCCATCAATTCCAATGGCTATGCTCAAGACTCAGTATGCTATTTCTGCTGCGCCATTAGCAACCTTCAGTCTGGTGCAACTCTATCACCTTATGACATCCCTCACCGCAAAAAATCCGACGCCAACATTCCATCCATGGAATGGATTTTGTTGGCCCCACCATAATTAGATTGTAAGGTCATTTTTATTATCAGGATAGACAAGGATAGCTCGTGATATATGTTTGATGAAAACTATATCAATATATTGAGATAAAGATTCTCTCTCTCTCTCTCTCTCTCTCTCTCTCTCTCTCTTCTTGCAGAACCAAACCGTTGTCTACAATATGGTGCTGAAGCACTTTGTGTTGTGTTGAGGTTGGCATTGGCTCTTGGCAATGGTCTCGGAACAAGAGGTGAAGGGCACTCTAGACTCCTCCCTAAAGTTGGAGGAATGCTCCGTACAGCTATCAGAGACCCAAATATAATACATAATGGTCATCCCCCAAATGTTGAAGGATCAAATGGAATCAAAAGAATCCTCCATACAACTCTTGGAGGCTTGAAACCGATACAAAATGGTGGTCCTCCTCCAAATGTTGAAGGTTCGAGTGGAACTGAAAAAATTCCACATATAGCTCATGGAGGCCCAAACCTAATATGAGAAATTGTTTGTGCACCGCAGAAGGTATGGAAAATCAATGTGGAGCGCATGGTTTTGTTCAATTGATCCATGTAGCAACCGCTTTTCAATACGTATTTAATGTCCGCAACTTTACTTTTTCGTTTGAAATTTTGAATGATGAAAATAGCCCTGCTCTTTGAAAAAAATTATGACATCTTATATCCATATTATGACATTCTATGTGCAGGAAGTCATTCTTTTTTTTTCACAAGATGTCATAATATGACGTAGGATGTCATAATATGGATATAAGATGTTATAATTTTTTTTAAAGAATAGAAATATTTTCGTCATTCAAAATTTCAAATGAAAAAGTAAAGCTGCAAGTATTAAATGCATGTTGGAAAATGATTAGACAAAAATACCCCTTCCATATTATAATATCTTGGGCCAAATTATGACTTCCTATGTGTAGGAAGTCATAATATGCCATAAAATATTATAATATATCACAGGATGTCATAATTTGTTTCATAGAAAATCATAATATGATGCAGAATGTCATAGTATATCAAAGGATGTCATAATTTCTTCCAAAGAGCAGGGGTATTTTCATCATTTAAAATTTTTAAATGAAAAAGTAAAAGTGCGGACATTAAATATACATTGAAAAATGGTAGCTATATAGACCAATCGAGAAAGATTGTATACTCCATGTCGGATTTTCTACACTGTCCACGGTGTACAAAGAATTTCCCTATATTGATGGTCTTCTTCTAAATATCGAAGGCTTGAGTGAAATCGGAAGAGTCCTCTGTACAACTTTTGAAGGCCCAGACCCACAACATCATAATAGTCCTCCAAAAGCTGAAGGCTCGAGTGGAACGGATAGGATCCTTCGTGTCCATCCTTGAGGCCTTAACTGGATTCATCATCCTCTTTCAAATAATCAAAATACCATTATATGCTAGAATGAACTGATATATGATAATGAAAGTGGTGACAAGCTTTCAGTTAGTGAATGCTAAGAAGGCTTATAAAGAATATGGTTCAACTTAGCTATTCTTCCTCCTTGCCTGCACACTCTTAACAGGACAAACTATTAAAAACTCTAAAAGTTGTGCATCTACCAAAAAGTTGGTGAGAGAGGAAATATGTGATTACAAAATCTCTCAGCCAAAACAATGTGGAAATGTATGATATAAACGCTATAGGAAATTAGGAGGACATCAGAAGGTTGATAACCTATTAGTCGTTATCACAAGTTAGGCATACTAGGATAATAGAAAGCTAAAAAAAGGAAAGCATCATGTGGCCACTAAAAATCTAACACAAACAAATCTAGGAGGAAAGGAGGAACTGAAAAACATATATGAGTATGAAAAAACACAATCCACTTAGAATGAACCAAAGGACATCAAAAACTGAAAGAAATTTAGAAAATGAAATCATAAACATATACACTTGCCGTATTTCTTTTTTCATAAGATGCACTTACCGTATTTGACACTTGAAGGGATAAAAGCAGTGAGCATATGATGGATTAGACTTTAGAGCACAAACCATTTACAAGTAATTCGCAAATCAATGATAGTATTTTTAAGTAACTTATGCTTTTGCTCTGGATATTTCCACTCTATGCAAGATAGAAATGATTATACAATAGTTCCCCATACAGCTCCTAGAGGCTCAAATCCAATATAGACATAGTTGTCCTCCTCTAAAGATTGAAGGCTTTAGTGGAAAGGATCCTCTGTATAGCTCCTAGAGGCCCAAATCCAATGCATCGTGGTGGTCTTCCTCCAAAAGTGGAAGGCTTGAGTGGAACCGATAGAAACTTCCATACAATTCCTGGTGGAGGATGATCATGATGTATTAGGTTTGGGCCTCAAGGAACGGATCATAAGATCCTCTCTATGGTTCCTGGTGGCTCTAATCTAATACATTATGGTCATCCTCTTCCAAAACTTATAGGCTTGAGTGGAACCAAAAGGATCCACTAAACAGTTTCTGGAGGCCAAAACCCAATACATCATGGTGGGCCTTCTGCACAAGTTGAAGGACTGAGTGGAATCGATAGGATCCTTTATACAGTTTCTAGAGGCTTAAACCCATGACATCATGGTCATCCTCCTCCAAAAGGATCCTCTGTACAATTCTTGAAGGCCCAAATCCAATACAGCATGGTCATCCTCTGACAAAAGATGAAGGTTTGGGTGGAACTAAGACGATCCTTCTTATAGTTCTTGGTGGCCCAAATCCAACACATCATGGTCATCCTCCTCCAAAAGTTGGGAGGCTTGAGTGGAACTGAAGGGATCCTTCGCACAGTTTCTAAGGCTCAAACCTAATACATCATAATGGTTCTCCTTCAAAAGTTGAAGGCTTGAGTGGAATAGATAGGGTCCTCTTTATAGTTATTGTAGGCCCCAATCTACTTCCAAATTGGAGGCTTAAGTAGAATTGAAAGGATCCTTCATACAATTTTTGGAGTCGCTAACCCAATACATTATAGTAATTTTCCTTAAAAAAGTTGAAGGTTTGAATGAAACCTAGGAATACAAACGAGTCGAGTTGCTAGTGAGCTACTCAGCTCGACTTAAGTCAAAGCTCAACTCGAGTCCGTAATATCAAGCTTTAGTCGAGCTCAAGTAGTAAAATACTCAATTTGAAAACTCACTAATCTAATCGAATTTATATATTTTTAATAATATTATATTCTTTATAATATATATTAATTATATTATTTGTAAACTAAGGTTCGAACTCAAGCTTGAGTATGTCTCAATTAATATTTGAGTTGAATTGAGTGGATCTCGAGTATTGCTTTTTTTCATCGAATAAAGCTCAAGCTTACGATATTAAGGCTTGATTGATCTTGAGTCGAGTTTTGAGTTTGAGTAGTTTAAATCGAATTAAGTGCAAGCTTGTAGCTATTTGACTTAGCTTGGCTTGATTGCATCCTTAGTGGAACTGAGAAGATCCTATATGCTGGTCCTTGAGGCCTAGATTCATCATCCTCATTCAAATGAATCAAAATACCATTATATGCTAGAACGGAGAGGTGTATAATAATTAAAGTTGTTACAAGCTTTCAATTTGTGAATGCTAAAAAGGCTTATGAAGAGTATAGTCCTACTTCTCTATTCTTCCTCCCTACCTACACACTCTTAATAAGACAAACCACAATTAAAAACTCTACAAGGTGTGTTATTTCTACAATCTTTGGTAGGACAAATTAGCCTACATGCAACATAAAACATAACTTGCATTTAAATTTAGATGCCAACATCCAATATATGCACATTACTTGGTGAAGGTTATTTTTCCATTGTGCAAACATGGTTATTAGTCATGAGCATATGTAGGTTCACTACCGGCCCATGCCAAATTAGATTTTCTTGATTTGTTGGTAAATATTTACTGGCCAACAAAATAAGTACCACATGGTTGAACTTTTTTCTTTCTTTCTTTTTTTTAATGATGATAAGAGTTAGGGAAGATCTAACTTAGAGATTTACTACCGCAAAGAGACATGATGCTGCCCAAGGCCATTATTTATTATAATAGGTGTGGTAAAACATGTTGAATGGTTTAATCATGACATAACATTCTATATGTATTGCACCAAACCCCAACTAGAATATAAGACAAAGATTTAGATTTGAAATTTAATTAATTTGTAATTTAATTATATTACATTTTTTCGATGTTGGGAATTAGTTTGTAGGCTCTACATTTCTAGCCATTCTCTTTTGATAGACAAAGCACAGGTAATTTGTAGGATCTCTAGTAATGCCAGCTTGTGAACGGCATCACTCCACATAAGCCGGCTGTCATTAATGAAAAAAAATAGTTAGAAAATGTGCAATAATTATTAAAACATGAAATATTATCATATTTTTCAATATAACATGAATATTCTTCTAATATATATACAATAAACTTCAATTTTACTAAAGTAGAATGTTTGTCATAGTTGTTGGCTGGTTCTTAGGCAAATGAGGGCCACTAGATTCCTCTTATAGACGGTCTATAAAATAATTTTTAAATAATTTTTATTTGGTTTATTTTTGACGAGAAAACAAAATCCTGGCATTTCTTAAATGTGGGGATATAACCTTTCTTTTTCCTTTTTTTTTTAAATATTAATATTCAACCTGCATTAAAATTGTGAGCATTTTAAAAAGAATGTAGGCCATAAAATGGGCGGCACTTTATCTATTTTTTGGGCATTTGTAAAAATGTGACATTATATAATTTGTTAATATAGTCCTTCCCACTTATAAAGTTTAATAGCTAGATACATAATTATGGAATTTATTAAATTGCAAGCGATGATGCCATTTCCTAATAGTGGAATCGGCATTCTCTTCAAATTACCTTGTTAAGAAAATCTTTGGAGTGGATTTTGTCTGCCACAACATATCTAAATTATAATAATCATTTTCTTTGTCGACATAGATAAGGATAGCTCATGACGTATTCTATCAGTATATCAAGACTTGTGACGTCTATCTGATGAAATACAGACTTGTGATGCATATCTAATGAAATGCATCAATATCACTACACTATCAGCGTGTTGAGCTAAATATTTTGTTGGCTGCTTCATCTCCTCCCTCTCTGCTTGCAGCAAGAAAGCATCTCTATAATAATATAAGTATAATGATCAAGGGGTGAATTTTATGTTGACACGTCAGATTATAGGTATTCTTCTAACATACCACGTGTCCCTAGACTTTGATGGAGGAAACGATGGTGAGAGGAGGAGAGCAGAGGGTCCCGTAAGAGAGCCAAAGATAAACTTGGGTGAAACTGAGCTTTTGTTACCAAGAGACCGAATTGCCGCGCACGCAATTGATCTTTGCGGTTGCTCCATGCTGGTTTTGGTGGAGCAGCAGCAAGCGGTGTGAGAACTCAAATATGCATCACTGATGGTTGCCAATGAGAGAAAACGCTCAAATGGAGAAGGGAAAATTTAATGGTCAAATAAGCAAAAAAAAAAAAAAAAAAAAAGAAAAAAGGCAAATGGGTGGAAGAGGAGGCGGCGGTGGAGAAGGTGCTGCTAAACGGGGATCCCTACAGAGGAGAGTTCGTCGGAAACCTACGGCACGGGAAGGGGAAGTACCTGTGGGCGGACGGTTGCATGTACAAGGGGGAGTGGCGGCGGGGGGAGGCCACCGAATAAGGGAAGTTCTCGTGGCCGTCGGGGGTGACGTTCCGGTCCGGCCGGATGGAGGGCGACGCGTATTGGGGGTCGTGGATTGCGGACCGGCTGTACACGAACGGGGACTACCACGAGGGGATGTGGCGGCGGAATATCCAAAAGGGGCGCGGCCGACGGCAGCTGCTACGTTGGCAGGTGGAACAAAGGGGAGCCAAAGACCCTCAATGGCACCATCTACCCGGCCGCTGCAGCCGGCGGACCGAAGGAGATCGCCGGCGGGAGGAGGATCCCCTTTTCGCCGCTGGATGATTGATACATTGCTGCTGCCGCCGGTGTTCCCGAAGTCGAGGAAGAGGTCGTCGGTGGACGGAGCACCAGGGAGGGCGAGCGCCGCCGTCGTCGTCGAGAAGAACTTCCCCAGGATCTGCATCTGGGAGTCGGACGGCGAGGTCGGGGACATCACATGCGACATCATCGACACCCTTGAGGCGTCGATGCTGTATAGGGAAGGGACTTCCTTCGACTCGGTCGGTGGTGGCATCGGAGCCAGGCAGGAGCGCCGGCGCCCGTGTTGCTTGACCGTCGGGGAGGTGAAGAAGCCCAGGCAGACGATATCCAAATGCCACAAGAACTATGATCTCATGTTAAACCTTCCATTGGGAGTCAGGTGGATGGCGCAATGACTCTTTTTCCCTGCGGTGCCCATTAGGCATTTGTAATAATCGGATTGAGGAAGGGTTTCTTATAATTAATTGATTTTGGATTTCAGGTACTCTGTTGGGAAGCCAGCTTCGACTCAAACGAGAGAGCTTTAGCCCGGGCAGATTTCTGGACAAGGTTTCCTCCCGAGGGATCCAAGATTACTCGGCCCCACCAATATGTTGAGTTTCGATGGAAGGATTATTGTCCCATGATCTTCAGGTAGCAAGGGTAAAATTTCGTATTAGCATGTCAAATTATAGACTATTCTCCTAACATATCACGTATCCCTTCCGAACTCTTCATTTTGCATAGTATTTTTGGGCTTCGTTCACTTCAAATCTCCCACTGATGCTGTGTGAATTCAGGGAGGAGCAGCTTCGAGAGCTGGCGCTGTGGCTGGGGGTGAGTGGCTACCGATTCGTGTGGATGCTACGAATTGAAGGAAAGAAGTGGATGTCGAAGGGGTATGAGGAGAGGATCGTGGGGTGGAGGTTGATGGTGTGGGGGTCGGTAGTGGCTATGGATGGCGGAGGGTGAGGGTTTGGGATCTTGAGGGCTCGACTGGATTTGGGAGGGGAGTCGAGAGCAGAAAGATTTAAGACTTCTAGATGAGATTGTTTAGGATGCGAATTGGATGAGTTGAATATAATTAATATAGAGTCATGTACATATATGTATGCATAATGAAAGAACAAAAGCAGATGGCTTGCCTGATATATATATATATATATATATATATATATATATATATATATATATATATATATATATATATATATATATATATATATATATATATTGTATTATGCAAAATAATAAATTTATCAAAAATAATAAAAAATTAATTTGAGTTTGGAAATAGAGGGCATGAGTTTACAATAAGTAAAAGTTAGGATTCAAGTGGATTAATTTTATAAAAAAATCAAGGTTTTGATTCCAAGGGGCTTGGGTATGAATCCAGCATCATTAATTTTATCCATTAATCATATACACAATCATAATCTTAGCTTAGTTAAATTTAAAAAAAAAAAAAATTAGATATGAAATTAGAAAAAAAAAATTTATGCATCATGCATAGGAAAATAGAGTAGTGAGACCTGATCATTGTAATAAGCAGATGGAGAATTGGTAGTTTTCACAGGGAGAAATTTTTCACAATCCTCGACTTGATGCGTGATGTCTTGTGGTGCTTAGCCATTGACAATGATGGCGGTGGGGCCGGTCGGCCTAGAGAGGTGGCGGATGCATGCGGATCGTCATGCGGTGGAGCCCGACTTTTATGTGGAAGGACTTCACGAGGCCCGATGCTGACAATGATAATGGTGGAAAGGGTTGTTCGAAGGCAGAGCAACAACTTTAGACAGATAGGTTAAGTAGGCTACTATCCAAAGATAAGATATTTCTAAACAGACATACTATTAGATAAATTTTTGAAATAGATTTAAAAAATAATTCTAATACAAATATTTGCACAGTCATTGCTGTTATAAAAAATATAAACAATGCTTCAAGCTGGTGTTATATGACATGTGAAAAATGCAAAAAAAGATCAATAAGGTTGATAGCTATTTTTGGCATGCTTTCATTTAGGTTGTTTCTGGACCCCAGTGCTCATAGTCTCTAATAATTCATACATACAAAGTGCATATTGATGTCGAAGATGATAGCGGATGTAGTTTTTGTGATATTCAACAAAGATATAAAAAAATTAGTCCAAATATGAGCCATGGAGCTTCTAAATGTACAAAATGATGATGCTGAAAATATTCCTCCTATTATCAACAAACTATATAGCAAAACATCTATTTTCTAAATTAAAGATTGACTTTTTGAAAAGATAACTGATGAAATCAACCATAAATGCCAATCATCAACCACATTCAACCAATCAAGAAACAATGCAATCATGTATTCTGATGAAGATTAAATAATTTAAAATAAAGCATCATATACTAAGATCCTAAGATTATGCTCCATACTTCACTATATTTACTACATTCTAAACACCATAAATTATTAAGTTCTAAATAATTTCACTGTTTCAGTTCATTTTGATCTAAATTATTATTTTGAATGTTTAATTTATTTTTCTATTCACTTTAATCAAATTGTAAATTAAATTATTATGTTTATAGTTTGTTTTATATTAAAATCTATTGTTGTGGTAGCTATTTTTTTACATTTGTAAAATCAATAAATCCGGGGATCATCTGGCCAATATGCTAGTTGTCTAGAGATATGATGCCTAAGGTAGCAGTACTTTGCATTATGTTGATGTTGGCATTAGCTCTAGATATTGGTCTTAGAGCAAGTAGTGAAGGGAACTCTAGGCGATTCCATCCAGCCGGCCCGAACCCACTACGTCATGGTGGTTCTCCTCCAAAATTGAAGGATTGTGTGGATCCGAAAGAATCCTGTGTGCCATTACTGGAGGCCCAAATCCAATACATCATGGTGATCCTCCTCCAAAGTTTGAAGGTTTAAGTGGCACCGACAGCATTCTCTGTATAGTTCTTGAGAGCCCAAACACAATCCATCATGGTGGCCATCCTTCAAAAATTGAAGGCTTGAGTCGTACTGAAAGAATTCTCCAAACAATTCTGAGAGGCTCAATGCATCATGATGGTCCTCCTCCAAAAGATGAAGATCTGAGTAGGACCGATAGGATCCACAGCACAATTTCCGAAGGTCCGAACCCAATACGTTATGGTCACCCTCCTCCAAAAGTTGAAGATTTGAGAGGAATTGAAGGGATCCTCCATATAGTTCTTGGTGATTTAAACCCAATACATTATAGTCATCCTCCTCCAAAATTTGATGGCTTGGGTGAAACTGATAGGATCCTTCGTGCTGCTTCTAATGGCCCAAATCTAATATATCATGGTCATCCTCCAAAAGTTGTAGGCTTGAGTGAAATTGAAAGGATCCTCCATACAATTCCTAGAGGCCCAAACCCAATACATCATGGTGGTCCTCCTCGAATAGTTGAAGAATTGAGTGGAATCGATAGCATTCTTCGTACAGTTCTTGGAGGCCAAGATCAAATACACTATGGTGGTAATCCTCAAAAAATTAAAGGCTTGAGTTGATCTGAAAGGATCCTTTGTACGATTTATGGAGGCCCAAAACTAATACATCATGGTCATTCTCCTTCATCATGATAGGATAACATGTACAGTTTTTAGAGGTCCAAATCTAATGCATCATGATGGTCCTTCTCCAAAAGTTGAAAAGTTTGTGTAGAATCAGTAGGATCCTCCATACAGTTCTTAAGAGTCCCAAGCCCAGTCACCATGGTGATCTTTCTCAAAAAGTTGAAGGCTTGAGTAGAATTGAAGGGGTCCTACGAGGCCATTCCTTAATGCCTAGACTTGATTCATCATCCTCATTCAAATGGTTAGAATACCGCTATATGCTAGAATGAATTGATGTATAATAATTGAAGTTGTTACAAGTATCCGTTAGTGAGTGCACTCTTAATAAGACAATCTAAGAAAAACAAGCAGATCGATTAAAAAATCTACAAGGTGTGATGCCTATAATCTTTGGTAGGTCAAATTAGATTTACTTAACGTGCATATGCATGTTCGCTGCTGGCCTATGCTAAATTAGATTTACTTGATTTGTTGGTTGATATTTTACCTGCCTAATTCCAAAATAAACACCAGATTTTGTCTGTTGACATATAAAAGAGGTGTGGTTAAACATATTGTTTTTTATAATGATGATAGGGAGTTAGGGAACCTCCTAACTCAGAGACTTATTATATGAAGGAACATGCTGCTACTAAAGACTGGATTTATGACACTCTACATGTTGAAAGGCTCAACCGTAATATGACACTCTACATGTATTGCACCAAACCCCAACCGGAAAACAGGACAAGGATTTGAGTGTGACATGGAACTAGTTTGTAATATAATAATGTTATGTTCTTTCGATGATAGGATTAGCCTGCCATTGCTGGCCATTTTTTTTTGATAGATAAAGTACCACTAATTTGTGGGGCGCTAGCAACGCTAGCTTGTGATCCACACTACTACACATCAGCTGGTTGTGATTAAGGATTTGTTGGTTTTAGTTCTAGTTTATGCTTGAGAAATAGTCAGACAAATATGAAATAATTATTAAGATATGAAACATCATCATATTTTTCATTATAAGGTGAATAATCATCTAATATATTTAGCAAACCTTAATTTTAATAAAGTAGAATAATATCATGGCCATCAGGTAGTTCTTAGGCAAATGAGGGGTCAATGGTTGGGTTTGCCTTATAGGTAGTTTACAAAACAGTTTTTACGTAGTTTTTATTCGATAATATTTTATGAAAATACTAAATTCCTGTATTTCATAATGTAGGGTTATAATAACCTTCTTTTTTTTTTTTGAAAATCCTAATAAGATTCAACCAGCATTAAAATCCTCTCATTTTATAAAAGTGAGCATTTCAAAAGAATGTAGGGAACACAATTGGTGGCATTTTATCAAATTTTTTGAGTATTTTTTTTCAAGAATATGATATTATACAATTCTAATATATATATATATATATATATATTAAAATGGAGACTTCTGGGTTGGTAGAGCTCCATCTACCACATGTCCATGAAAAGCTTTCTTCTTCAAAAATACATTTATACTACATTTATATATATAGTGTATATGAAAACACTTTCTTTTGGAAATATATTTAGTAAATGACCTATTAAATAGTATTTAATTTTATGCATGAACCATAAATTTGATACTATAAAGATAATTATGGTTCTTCATCTCTTTCGCATTTCTACAAATTTTTCTTTTCTTTCCTCTCTCCCCTCCTCCCTCTATCAATCGCCCCCAAAATTCCAATACCAAAAAAAAAAAAGAAAGATTTTTTCTTTCATTTCTAAAGTTTAGATCTCTTGTAAGCTATTGGTTGGAGGTATGCTCACTGATCAATTCTTGATCAAGATCTCATAAGGCCATTGCACATTGCTACCTCCTCTTGCAAGAAATGGGAATGTGGTTGTTGGAGTTATTTTCATAATTAGATTTTGCACATTGATATATTCTCGCTTCATCCCAAGATTGAAGATGTCATTGCTATTAGTGGCTGGGGTGGCCATCGAGTAACATCATTAGCTCTACCATCCAGAGAGCTAGGGGATGTGGGAGGAGATGATTGAGGAAGAAGTCGAAGGATAGATGGAAAAAAGATTTTTAAAGTTTACATCTTTAATTTTTTTTAAAAAATTTTTAAAGTTTGGATCTCCAAAATTCTAAAATTGGAAACAAAAAAAAAAGATTTTTTCTCAATTTTTAAAGTTTAGATCTCTCGCGAGCCATCAGTTGGAGGTGCATTCACTAACTAATTCCTAATCAAGATTTTATAAGGTCATTGCCTATCGCTGCCTCCTCCTACAAGAGACGGGAATATGGTCATTTGAGGTATTTTTGTGATCAAGTCCTATAGAAAGATAGGGTGGTATGATATCTCTAGATGACTGATCTCGATCATGAACATCCTTTCTTGCTAAATTAAATGCCTGAATTAATCATGCTGATTTCAATATGACTAAAGATAGTACCTCCATCATATCTCATCTCACTTGTTGTGCCTCTGAAGTATTCTCTGAAGCTCTGCATAAGCTGAAGTGATGATCTTGATGGAAATTCTCTCAACAAATGAATCCTCATCTAGTTTATCAAGTAGACGATCGAAACACTCTGGATGACTGATCTATGTAGGAGAAGCGGTCTCTCATGCTGCTTTGCTGGCTCTTCAGTTTTGATATCTACCACAATGGATTTTGCTATAAGAGTCTCATTATCATTATCTGCTATAGCATGAGTGCTGGCATGCAAAATAACATCTTCTGAAGAATGTGCTACATAACCATGAAGAAGATCCCGCTAATCATATGATGTTGCAGCCGTATCTTTATACTTAGCTAGCTGGCATTGATATCCTTGATATGCTCGTCATTATCTCAATCCAATTCCAAATGTTTCACTGCTTAAGACAATCCGAGGTGCTCTCATTAGTCTGTATATATAGCATGTATCTAATACTATCAATATCCATCTCAATCTGTACGTCTTTCACTTTGAAAACTAGACTTCCAACTCACTCTCTTAATTTTTTGACCAATTATAATTCTTTCTTGCTTCATAAACTCAAAATCTATTTTTCTACTTATGATTATTTCGAAACTTGGTCGTTCTTTCTTGTATGGAAGAATTACTTGGAGAGGTCCTAAATTCTTGAATTTTTGTATGAAACTTCTTCTTCCTTTGGATGAATTTCTTTCAGGATGCCATTAGAGAATAAGAACCACAAGAATAGGATAGAAATGGAGAAGGGAGGTCCAATTTTGAAGGGAGAGGAGTTTGAAAATGGTTTCGGCTCAAAAAAAATAAAAAAATGAATGATAGAGCCTTAGAACATTTTAATTAAGAAATTCATCCCAAATACAGGAGTTTCAAATCTATTAAGGGAATATTGAATATGGGTCGACTCTTCATAGAATTATTTTTCTTCAAAAAATCGCGAGTCAACTCCTCGATTTCAAGAGTTAACTCCTTGATACAGAAAATGGTTTCAGGAGTTTCAAATAAAAAAAAATTGATCAAAATGAATAGAAATAAATGGGCAATCAAATCAGGGATTAAGAATGATATTCAAATCTATTTGGGAAATCAAGGATTAATCAATAGGAGTTTCATAATTGATCAATTAGGGGGATTATAATCAATCAAATCAAGTAGGATCAACTCAAAACAATTTGAGGAATCTAGATAAAGGCTCTAAAAAAAATTAGATTCAACTAGGAGATTTTTAAATTTTTAGGGGTCAACCAAGGATGCAATGCAAATCATCAAGCATATAATCTTTTATGTGTTGATGACTTATCTTAATATTTCTTAAATTATATAATTTTTTTGATATATTTCAATGATTACATATTTCATGAGAATGCCAAAAATTAGTTTGAGTGTTTTGCATCTAAATATTTTCATTTGCCATCCAGCTCATTTTAATTTAAGTTTCACAAGTAATATCATATTATGAAGGATTTGGGAGCATACTGAATTTAAAATGAAACTTATGCTTCTTACAATCAATATGATATTATGATTAAGAGAACATAATCAATCAATATATTTAAGTAATAGATTAAGGTTATTGTTAGTGTTGAAGAAGTTATCAAAATTAATCAATTACTCTAAATAAATTCAGTAAATAATGATGGTATGATGTAGAAAAGGTTTAGCTTTTATCAAAGATCATCACCCATCCATTTTTAGTCCTAAGCATCCAATTTCTAGAGTTTGCTCCTTTCATACCCTTGGATGCTTGGTATACCTGTAAAATCACTTCTTAACTTTTAATATCCAAACCATCTTGGGTTCAATTGAGTTAGAGTATATGGTTCCTTTTGGAACCTAAATTTATTTAATCAAAATATAGCCAACTCTTTTAATATTATATTCTAAAATTTTGTGACCTATTTAGTTACATCTAAAACAAATAATCTGATGATTTTTTTTCGAAAAAGCTTTTGTAAATATATTTTTAATAGATTGCTATTTTCTTAAAGAATTAAAATTTAGTTCAGTTTTATTGAAAATAGTCTTTTGTTATTTAAGATTGATTGAAGATTTTGAAAACTAAGGATAAATTTTTCTACTATAGATTTCAAAATCTCAATCTTTTTTCTTAATTTTTTATTTTCTGCAATAAGCTCTTCCTTTCTTTTAGAATTTTTTTTTAAGAGAAAGTTTCAATTTTTCAAATTCTTCTTTTAGCTTAATATTTTCTTCAACTAAAGATTTTTCAAATTTTAATCATTTTCTTTTTCTTCAGCTAAAGAATTTTTTCTTCCACCAAAGAAAGATTTAACTTTTTGAGCTCATTATTTTTAGTCTTATCTTTTTATATTCATCCATTAAATCATTAAAGACTTCAAATAACTCATCAAATATAAATTCAGAAGAGTTTTTATGATGTACCTCATCATCAATTGCCATGAGACACAAATTTGCTGTGTCCTCTTTCTCATCCGAACTAAAGATGTCACTATCTCTCCAAATACCTAACATTGTACTTTTTTTGCTCCTTTTGAGATCTTTCTTGAGTAGGAGGCAATTCGATTTGTAGTGTCTTCTCTTGTTGCACTTATAGCAAGTGATATTTTTTCTTTATTTTGATTCTTCATGTTCTTTCTTCTTCAACTCTTTCTTCATAAGGAACTTTTTAAAATTTCTTGCAAGTGGCACCATGTTCTCATCTTAATCTTCACTCTCTTCTTCTCTATCATCTTTCTCTGACTCATCACTTTTTTCTATATTTGCTGTTGACTTGAAGAAAATAGTCTTCTTCTTCTTCCTCCTTTTGATGTATGTTCAACTCATGAGTCATAATATTTTGTGATCATCAAAATCATTTCAGGGATTAACAATCTTTTTCTTTTTGATGTTGACAAAAAGAGAGAGAGAAAAATAAAAAATATTGAGCATATAATGAATCATATTATAACATTATAAGTTAAAATCACTTCAACACTTAAAGAGAGAGAGAAAAATTATCTTGCTATAAAAATTTGTAATTAAGAATTTTTATAAAATTATTGACACTATAAGACATATTAAGGGGGAGTATTCATTATGTTGGAGCTTAAAAAGAAAGTTCTATCAAGACAAAATTTTTATCTTTTAATAATTCATTCAATTTGGTAGCATTTACCCAATTTATACACAGTACATTGTGATGTAAATATTGATAATATCACTATATACTTGATACCATTTATTTTGGGGACAATACACTATTTCAAATTGAGAAAATATTTATCTTATACAACTTTGTATGCTCAATATTTTATCTGTTGAGAATTGTGTCCTAAAGTCAATCGTGTGATGATTGAATTTTTTTTATATATGAATTATTGATTATTGAATAAAAATTATTCTGATATTTTTTATAATAAAATTACATCTTTCTTGTAGAACTCTTGTATTGTGATGAAGTCTTTAGAACTATGTTAGTGAACGATAAAGAGAAGATTTATCGTATAGTTTTTAAACATGTTTGTGATCAAATGATACGTTATTACAGGATGATAATGTTTATCGAGTGGAGGTCATTTTGTACCATATGAATTGATTATCTTCTTAATCAAGGGTATGATAATATTGGTATGGTATACAGATGATATGTAGGAGTACATTGTCATTGAACAGATGACTCACCTGCTGAGCGTTCTACTATCAAGAGCTGCTCACGAAGTGTAGGGACATAAGTGTCTCTCAGATCTGAGATCACTATAGTGATTTGTAAGCAACTTATTATGCTTTGATGTTGGACTATTTGGATTTTTAATGCAGTGACGGAAGGCTACTGAATACAGTCAAGTGCTTGCAAAGTTTGTGTATGGATCAAGATGGGATTGATCTTTCTGGATTATAGGAGTTGATGTATCACTGTATTTTAATTTAATAAAATTTTAGTCAGGATAATCTATGAGATAGATTTAAAAGGTTGAAATATAATGTGGATGAAATACTTTTGATTGACAGTTAACCTGAGATTATCCTAGAGCATTCAGGGTCAAAGAGATAAATTATGCGGTAACCATATACATAGATTCTGAAATATTTTTTTGCGATAATTTGACCTATCTAGATATCGAAAATCATTACTAGATAGTATCTTGATTAGTACAGAAATTGGTTCCTGTGCTACCGACTTAGTGTTTGAACCTAAAGAGTCACACACATCAGACACCGTAGAAAAGTATTGGTCTATGTTTATATATCTAATTTGGAAGTACTTGACTTGATTGAATATATAAGCTAACTTAATTGAGAAATAAATTATGAGTCAAACAAGATTGAAGAGTTGACTATGTCTGGCTAGCACTATACATGAGGTTCACGTTCAATTTCGGAGATGAACAGTTTCTGATCTATGATCCATGGAGCTTATGAGAAATTAGATTTAAGTGCTAATTAATTTTAGATTAAATATAATTTAATTAAACTTAATTAAGTTCAAAATTTCAAGTTAGATTTAGTTCTAAAGTCCTAAAGAGTTTAGGATTGACAGTCTTTCGAAATTATTTCAAACCATCTTCGAATTAGATTCGAATTGGATCCTTTTTGGATGAGATATTTAGAGTCCTACTTATACTGAGATTCTCCTCACTCCTTAGTCGACTAGCACCTAGTATGGTGCTGGTTGTGGGCATCCTATGTGGGTGTGGGAATGGGTGCATTATAGGCACCTTATATGGTTTCAATTCTATCTCATATAGGAGTCCTTTCACGAGTGTTGGACTGATTCAAAGCATATTTGAATTAGGAGTCCTATACTTATTAGATCATGAGAATCATCTATAAATAGAGAGGGTCTCTGCCTATGAATGCATAGCAAACAAATTTGATTGAGAGAAAAGAGAAAGAGAGAGAGAGGCGTGAGCTTGAGGTGCCCCTTTCTTCCTTGGCACCACTTCTTCTTTGCTGCCCCTCTTCCCTTGGCATGGGCCCATCCTTGAGCGTCTCTCTTGCTGGTGTGAGGCATCACACTAGCACCTCTCCTTTCTCTTTTAGTTGGGTTGCAAAAGTGATTTGATCAAAGGTCATCCCGTTTGTCTGCGTTGCCTGACGTGCATGCGAAGTAGAGAGCCTGCAGTTTCAGACCTATGCAAAGGTTGAATCCAAATTCTGAAGATTTGATCTCTAATTCTACTATAATTCAGGTAAAGATTTGATTTTTATTTATATAGATTGATAAAAAATTTTTAGATATAACCCTGATTATCTGTGAGAAATAGTTTCTCTTCCCTTCAATTGGTATCAGAGCTAAATTTTGGTACATAGATGCATAACTGATTTTTTTTTGGATTATTTACATACTATATGTAATTAAAATTTTATGTTAAATATTAAATCTAATTTAAATCTATTTAAATAAAATTTTGATCTGATTTTGATTGGATTAGATGAATCTAATCAATGGTTGATTAAGATTGTTATAAGTTTGTTATAACAAAATTTTTATCGTTGCTGAATTTTTATTGAAATAATAATATCAATTAAAATTTATGTTAAATATATTTTAATAAAATTTTAATATTATTATTTTGATTATAAAGTGAAACTTATTTTAGATTTGAATTGGATTCATTTTGATAGATATTTAGATCTAAATTCAAATAAAATTCAGCACTACACTAAAATGGATTTAACTAGAAATTTAATCCTTATGTATTCATGTTTATATCTAATTAATTTTTTATTTGATATCAAATTTAAAATTAATATTTTATAATTAGTATAAAATATATTTCAGATCTGATATGATGTATATGATGCATCAAATCTAATTAGATTTAATAAAAAATATGATTGATAAAATCAAAGATATGTTCATGACATAAATTATTTTGTCAAAAATTACATATTGATATGATTGCATATGAAATTAGATTTCAGATCTTAGTAGCATAGTACTCGGCTTGATGGGATCACCAGACCATCTGATCATAAGAGATCGAAGAGATTAATCTCTCTTCTGCCTATTCGATGAATTTTCTTATGACGTGTAGGGATATTATTGTGATCTGATTTTATGATGAAAAAGAATGAATAGATTTTTATAAATTATTTTGATCATAAATATATTTAGATTAGATCTAAAATAATTTATGATTTATTATAAAGATAAATTCAGATATAAAATTATTTTAGAATCTAAATAGTATGTTACATAAAATGTAAACAGTATTGATCCAAAAGTTATCATCATGCATAAGATATATGTATGAAGTTTAGATCATATCTATGCATATTTAATTGTTAAACATATTATAAAAATTTATTTTTATGAATTAAAATATATAGTATGCTTTATTTAAAATTTTGATAGAATAGTTCTACAGACTGAAACATATATTTTACATACTTAATTTTAAATTAAATGTGAATGATCTAGATTTAAGAATTGAAGATTATTAAGACACCACATAAATCGATGGATAAAGGGTTAGCATGAATCAGATCCTTCTAATAGGTTAGATCTAGAGTTAGAAACACATATGGATCAAGTAGAAAAATTAGTTAAATCTAATCAAGTGTTGAATTAGATTAGGTTAGAATTTTTCTAGATCAACCTCAATAGTTGAAGTTTGATCAAGTCCATATTTTTGATCTTAATAAATAGATCATGATCATGGCTCCATAGTTGAGCTTGAATCTTTCGGTGGATCAAATCAAAACTAATTAACCAGTTGGTGTCTAAGATAAATTTGACAGATTCAATCAAGTGGTTTTTAATTGGAGGCTACTCATCTAGATGCATCTACAGTGGGTTAATGACACATCCCTCCCACTGATCTTACTTATCTGGCCGACATGGTAGATTATATTTTGATTAGGTCACTAGTCGATTCGAGCAGACTCATGCCATCAAGGTTAATCAGTATGACTGATTTAGGTATCTCTTGACCAGCTTGTGTCTAGTCCTTTATATGATTTGGTGAAGTCAGTGAGAGGATTTACAGCTTGCAAATCAACTTTTTTTCTTATTCTCAGATCAATGTAATCAAATTTTTTAAATTATTAAGTCCATAAAATGATACAGTTATGGGATAACTTGTTCACAGCCTTCCATTAAGGTGCGTGATAATGAGTCCAATATTTTGAATAGACATTGGAGGTGCTACATGCCTGATGTCTATTACATATTGAAATTATCATCTATCATATAACCATCATGATACACTTTCAGATCAATACTTAGGTTAGCCGAGCCACACTCGAACCTGGACATCCATTTGTTGGATGCACTTGGTGTAGTCATGTTAATGGTTGGACCTAACCGAAATTTTCAGTGGAGGTATCACATGTCTGCTGAAAGGATGCTTGGGGCAAAACTTGATTGCTAGAAGTTATTTAGAGAAATAATTGGTTATAAACCTACCCACAGATGCACTAGGATTGGTTGAGCCACACTTGGACTTGAATGCAGTATGTGTGAATTCTAGTACTCGCTAAAGAATCAATGTAATTCCTTAAGTTGGAGGTAGAGGCTATCAATTCGTTAAAAATAGTGGAAGAACTTTTAGACTAAAGTCCATATCTTTAGGATTAAAAAGTAATTCATATACTAATAGATTTTTATTTTTTTTTTAGTTATGGCCAACATACTATCCCTCCGTACACTGTTGGACAGCGACAAGATCAGCAGACCCAATTTCGATAATTGATATCGAAAGTTGAAGATCGTCTTGGAGCACGAGAGGATTCTGTACATCCTTATGGATAAGGCACTTGAAGAACCTGCAGCCAACACTCCTCGTGCCCCTAGAGATACTTACATGAAGTGGCTCAATAATCGAACAACTGCATTGCGTGATGAGGGTAGTTATGAATGACGAGCTTAGTCGTAAGTTTAAGGATGCGCAGCCTGAGCAGATCATTCAAATATTGAATGAGTCCTTCAGTGCCCCTAAGGATATTGAGAGACACAAAATCTCCTACGCAGTGTTCAATGCCTGTATACGAGAGAAGACTTCAATCATTGATCATGTACTGTATATGATTGAGCAGATTGAACGTCTAAGCAAACTTGGCTTTCCATTGTATGAACAGTGAGGCAAGGATGCTATCCTCAATTCACTACGAAAATTCTACCTATCCTTTCTCAGTCATTATAGAATGACGAAGACTATTGTGAACTATTATGATTTGTTAGAATTACTGCAGACTTTTGAGAAGGACCACCAGCTCCAGAAGGAGTCAGTGAATTTAGTGGAAGGTTCATCTATAGGTCATCGATCCTCTAAGAGAGAAAAGAAGAAGAAGATGCAGAAATCTCGTACCATCGATCCTAAGTAATGCAAATCATCAAAAATTTACAAGACCTAGGCAGAGTGCTTCTTCTGTAAGAAGCTAGATTATTGAAAGAAAAATTATCATGCTTACATAGCCACCCTTAACCTAAACAGGCCTAAGAATAAGAGAAAGAAGCAAATAGTTATTTTACAAAGTACTTATATGATAACTCCTCATAATTTCTCTATTTGTGATACTACTATCTGGATATTAGATACCGAAAGTCTGATTAATATATGTATTTTGTTGCAGGAATGGTAGGTAAGTAAGGAGTTTCGAGAGGGCAAGTGGTTTCTGAACGTTGGAGATGGAAGCCTCATTCTAGTTCTGGCTTTGAAAATTTTATAGCTTGTCTTCGAGTCCAGTAGTGTCATATTAGATGATTATCATTATTGTTTCTCCTTTCTGATGAATATCATCTCTATAGATTTTTTGGCCAAACTTGATTTTAAGTTTATAATAAAGGATGATTTTTGTGATATCATTATGAATGATACTGTAATTATGTGTGGATAATTAAAATATGACATAAACATAATATCATGATCTGTTGGTGTAATGTACATATCCAGTAAACATCTTAAATTTGATAATATTAGTGAATCCTATCTTTGGCATTATAGGCTTGATTATGTGAACAAGAGTAGGATTGATAGGTTGATCAAGGAGCGTATTCTTGAAATAGATGATTGTGAATCACTACTAACTTACGAATCCTGTCTGCTTGGTAAGATGACTAAGTCACCTTTTAAGAAAAAAGGTGAAAGAGCCAACGATGTCCTAGGTCTAATACATACTGATATATGCGGATCTATGAATATAAGTGCCAAAAGAGAATACGACTACTTCATTACATTTGCAGATAACCTATCGAGGTATGGGTATGTCTATCTTATAAAGCATAAGTCAGAATCATTTGAAGTGTTCAAATGATTTCATACTGAAGTAGAGAAACAGACTAGGAAGAATATTAAGATCCTTCGATTAGATCAAGAAGGTGAATACCTCACCAGTAACTTCCTGACATATCTGGAAGAGAATGAGATTCTCTTACAGTGGATCTCTCATGGAACACCACAATATAATAGAGTATCTGAAAGGAGGAATCGAACCTTAGTAGACATGGTCTGATCCATAATAGGCTTTGCAAGTCTTACAATCTTTTTTTGAAGATATGCTCTAGAAACTGTCTGCTATATTTTGAATAAAGTGCCGAGCAAGTCTGTCGATAAAACTTCATATAAGATATGGATTGGACGTAAGTCGATGCTCTCACATCTTAGGGTCTGGAGGTGTCCAGCTTATGTCAAATGTTTAAAGATAGATAAGCTTGGATCTAAGTCTGATAAATGCTTATTCGTAGGGTATTCAAAGGAGATAAAATGATACTACTTCTATCTCGCTGTAGAACAAAAAGTGTTTGTCAGCAGTTGGATAGTCTTTTTGAAAAAAGAGTTTCTTAGAGAAGGAGCTAATGTCTATAAAATTGGACTCGATAAAGTTCAAGAGGTGGAAGGACTGAAACACATAGAATTAGATTTGATTGAAGAATTAAATCTAGAGCCAGTAGAGGCACCATTAAGGAGATTCGATAGAGTATCGCATCAGTCAGACAAATACTATGATTTCTTGATTCAAGATGGTGATCCCATCGAACTTGATAAGAATGATGAGGATCCGATCACTTATATGGAGGCCATGCAAAGGTCTGATTCTCAGAAATGACTTGAGACCATGAAGTCCGAGATAAAGTCCATGGAGATCAATAGTGTATGAACACTAATTGATCCATCCGAAGGGATAAAATTCATAGGGTGTAAATATATATTTTTTTCAAGAGGAAAAGAGGAGTGGATGGGAAGATAGAGACCTATAAAGCCTGTCTAGTTGCCAAAGGTTACCATCAGCATTATGGTATTGACTATCACGAGACATTCTCTCTTATGGTAATGTCAAGTCTATCTAGATTATGTTTGCTATCACTATACACTTAGATTATAAAATCTGACAAATGGATATCAAAATTGCTCTCCTTAATAGGAAGCTGGAAGAACAGATGTATATGATATAGTCTGAAGGGTTCACATCTATAGATGAGTCAAAAATGTGCAAGCTGAATAGATCTATTTATGGATTTAAGCAAGCGTCTAAGAGTTGGAACATGCATTTTGATAAGGTGATTAAACTGTATGACTTTGTTAGGAATGGAGAAAAGCCTTGCATCTACAAGTGGGCTACTAATTCTGTAGTCATTTTTCTTGTGCTGTATATGAATAACATACTGTTACTAAAAAATAATATTTTGGCTTTACAGAGTGTGAAGCTATAGTTATCATCATAGTTCTTCTTGAAGGACTTTAGAGAAGCATCCTACATCCTAAAGATGAAGATCTATAGGGATAGATCTAGAAAGTTCTTGGATTGTCTCAATCCATGTACATCGATATCATGTTGAATAGGTTCAATATGGATAATTTTAAGAGAAACTATCTTTCGATAGGTCAAGAAATTACTCTTTCCAAAAAAGATTGTTCGATAACTTTTGAGGATAGAGAGCATATGAGTAGAATACCATATACTTTAGCAGTGAGATCTATTATATATGCTATGATATGTACGAGATCAGATGTGGTCTATTCACTAAAGATAGTGAGTAGGTACCAATTTGATCCGGATGAGAACTATTAGAAGATTGCGAAGGCAATCCTTAAGTATTTGAGAAATACTAAAGACCAATGGCTTATCTATGGAGATATTAATCTGAAACTTGTGAGATATACTGATTTCAATTTTCAGTCAGATTGTGATGATAACGAAAATGTGTCGGACTACGTATTTACCTTGAATGGTGGAGCTATTTGCTGAAAGAGTTCCAAGCAACATATTATGGTCGATTCTGTATGCAAAGTGAAATACAATGCTGCATCGGATGCTGCAAAGGAGGCGATGTGGTTGCAAAAATTTATCACTGAGCTGGGAGCTATACCTTCTATTGATGGCCCTGTCCTGCTGTACTGTGACAGCTCTAGTGTCATAGCTCAGACGAAAGAATCAAAGTCATACTAACGCACCAAGCATATTCTGTATCGCTATCACCTGGTATGAGAGATCGTGAACCGAGATGACATCGAGCTTCAGAAGATCGACAGAAAGGAGAATCTAGCCAACTCCTTCACTAAAGCTCTCGAGATCAAAGAGTTCGATAATTTTAAATAAAAAATAGATATAAGATACTGTTTTGATTGACTTTAGTCCAAGTGAGAGTTGTTGAAAATTATGTCCTAAAATCAATCGTGTGACGATTGAGTTTCTCTTTATATATGAATTATTTATTATTGAATAAAATTATTCTAGTATTTTTCATCACAAAATTATATCTTTCTTGTAGAACTCTTGTATTATGATGAAATCTTTAGAACTATGTTAAGGAATGATAAAAAATAGATTTATCGTATAATTCTTAAATATGTTCACAACCAAATGATACATCATTACAGAATGATGACGTTTATCGAGTGGAGGTCATTGTGCGCCATATGAGTTGGTTATTCTCTTAACCAAGTAGTGTGGTGACACTGATATGGCCTACAGATGAGATGTAGGAGTACATCGTCACTGAACATATGACTCACTTGCTGAGCATTCTGCTGTCAAGAGCTGCTCGTGAAGCGTATAGACATAAGTATCCTTCAGACCTGAGATCACCATAGTGATTTGCAAACAACTCACTGTGCTTTGATGTCAGACTATCTGAATTTCTAATACAGTGACGGAAGGCTACTGGGTACAGTCAAGTACTTATAAAATCTATATGTGGATCAAGATGGGATTGATCTCTCTGAATTATAAGAGCTGATGTATCACTATATTTTAATTTAGAAAAGCCTTGGCCAAAGTAATCCATGAGATGGATTTGGAAGGTTGAAATACAATGTGGATGAAACACTCTCGGTTGATAGTTAACCTGAGATCATCCTAGAGTATTCAAGGTCAAAGAGATGAATTATGCAGTAACCATATGCATAGATTCTGAAATATTTTTTTATGATAATTTGATCTATTTAGATATCAAAAACTATTGCTAGATGGTATCTCAATTAGTATAGGAATCGATTTCTGTGCTATCGGCTTAGTGTTTGAACCTATGAAATCACGCACACATGCCAAACATCGTAGGAAAGTATTGACCTATGTTTATATATTCAATTTGGAAGTACTTAACTTGACTGAATATATAAGCTAACTTAATTGAGAATTAAGTTATTGGTCAAATGGGATTGAAGAGTTGACTATGTCTAGCTAGCACTACACATGAGTTTCAGGTTCAATCTCGGAGATGAACAGTTTTTGATATATGATCCATGGAGCTTATGAGAGATTAAATTTAAGTATTAATTAATTTTAAATTAGATCTGATTTAATTAGACTTAATTGGGTTCAAAATTTTAAGTTAGACTTAGTTCTAAAGTTCTAAAGAGTTTAGGATTGACAGTCTTTCGAAATTATTTCGAACCAGCTTCGAATTGAATTCGAATCAGATCTTTTTTACATGAGATATTTGGACTCTTACTTGCACTGAGATTCTCCTTACTCCTTGGCCAACCAGCACCTGGTATGGTGCTGGTTGTGGGCATCCCATGGGGTGTGGGAGTGGGTGCATTGTGGGCGCCTTATATGGTTCCAATTCTATCTCATGTAGGAGTCCTTTCATGAGTATTAGATTGATTCAAATCATATTTGAATTAAAAATTCTATACTTATTGGGTCATGAAAATTATCTATAAATAAAGAGGGTCTCTACCTATGGATGCATAGCAAATAAATCAGATTGAGAGAAGAGAGAGGCATGAGCTTGAGGTGCCCCTTTTCTTCCTTGGCGCCACTTCTTCCTTGCCGCCCCTTTTCCCTTGGCATGGGCCCATCTTTAGGCATCCTCCTTGCTGGTGTGAGATGTCACATCAGCACCTCTCCTAAAAATTTATAAAAAATTTTTAGATGCAACTCTGGTTATCCTCGAGAAATAGTTTCCCTTCCCTTCTTTGTCATCATCAAAAAAAAGAAGATTGTTGACCCCGAAAATGATTTTGGTGATTATAAAATATTAGAGCATAAAATTAGACTAACATCTTTCAAGTGTCTTAAAGAATATTTTTGTAGAAAGAAAGTACTAATAAAAAAGGTTGAAAATATTTGAACCAAAAAAAATCAATTTTGGAGTCAAGATACTTAAAAAAAGTCTCTTTGAAAAAGTCGAGTTGACTCATCCTTGAATCGAACTAACTCCGGTACAAACTAGCCACTGGCACAAGAGCCTAGCACGCAATTGAACCGACTCTAAAAAAATCCGAGCCAACTCTCTCAGGCAAGCAGAAAAGTATATTTTCGATTTCAGGATCTGAGCTGACTCAAATATAATCTAAGCCGACTCTCTCAAAATGACAGAAAGCTAGATTCTTCAAATTTGGAATCGAGGCACCTCGAAAGATAGTGGAGTCCACTCAAAGACAAATCGAGCCAACTCGAGACTATTTCAAGCTAACTCGAATGCTTCTGATAGGCATAATGACTAGTTCTACAGTATATTCTGTTTTATCCAAAAATTATTTCAACAGCTATTTTTTGACTCAAATGTTCAAAAATGGATAGTTTTGGGTTCAAATCACTCAAGACTTAGAGAGAATCAAGAGAAGATATAAGAGAAATAGGAGAACAAGAAGAAGAGCATTGTTCAAGTGAGAAAATCAGCCTTTAACCATTCATTATTCTTCAAAAGTGTTCAACCACTTCCAATCAATTCCTCTTGACCTTTTTGTGAAGTTCATTCAAGGAGAAGTAAAGAGCATTTAGTACAAGCAATTAAAACTTTTTCAAGCAAGCTTTAATGATAACAAGTCAGCCGGATAAAGAATTTTTATTATTGTATAAATTTTTATTTTTGAAATTTTTGTAACAAGTTTCAGAAGGATTGAAGCTTGAAGAGAGGGTTTGATCCAAATCTAGAATTGGATTGGAAGCTTTGGGATAAGGCTTGTAAAAGTTCTGATAGGTTGATCTGAAAAAAATCAATTAGGTTGTTTGTGATCCCAATGAAAACAAACTTACTGTATTCTATAGAAATATAGTAAAATTTTCAAAAAATTACTTGGAGAGCGGACGTAGATGTTTGGAGTGCATCGAATCACTATAAAACTTACTATATTTATGTGTATGCTTTATCTTTATCTATCTTGCATATAGTTCAACTTGAATTCACTATATATATTTGTTTAAAATTTTAATAATCCAATTCACCCTTCCTTTTGGGTGGTTTAGCTAGGCAACATAGTAATGTTTAGTGTTTTCAATGTTAGGAATTAGTTTGTAGGCTCTATATTTCTAGCCATTATCCTTTGATAGATAAAGTGCAGGTAATTTGTAGGTTCGCATGTAATGCCGACTTATAAATGGCACGACTCCACATGAGCTGGTTGTGTTTAATGGTGTGTTGATTTTAGCTTTAGTTTATAGTCAAAAAAATAGCAAGACAAATATGAAATAGTTATTAAAATACAAAATAGAAAAATTACAATGATAGTGTTTTAACTTTTCTCTATTTACACTTTGACCCCAAAAATTTAAATAGTTGCAAATTAACCCTAAAACTTTAAAATTATTGCAAAAAGGTCCAACAATCTATCTCTGGCTTAACAACATTAACAGAATAGATAAAATGACTAAAGTGCCATCATATCACCTTTAATTAATACTTTTATTTATGGGGTATTAACCAATACTATTTTTTTGTTTGACGTATTGGGAATCCATAAGGAATCATGATTGAGAACCTTGAGGAAAGAGGAATTACCCCAATATCCCTCCCCACTATCCCCGAAAAAGGAGCTTTGAGGAAAGAGGAAGCACCCCTTCCCTTTTCCTCTAAAGAGAGAAGAGATCGAGAGCTTTGGATTCCTTCTCTTTGACTCCAATCTCCCATCGCTGTGCTTGATTTTGGGGCCAAAAGCTCATTAGTTTTGTTTTTCTAATTCTTCTTAGACCTTGACAAATTCCTTTCGAATCATTATTAATGAATTTTTGAAGGTTATTAACTGAAAGTTTAAGAATTTTAGCCAATTTTTAGATTACTTTCACTTCTTTGTCTTAAAGGCCCGTTCATTTTCTTTACAAAAAAAAAGCCCATCCTTTTATGGATAAATATTATGAAAAAATTGATAAACTTTTTGATTGATCAACTTACCTATATTCTCATGCTCCTCTTGATAGGTTAATCATTTTTTCATGGATAGCATTTATCCATGAAATGAGAGGAAGTCTTACCCACCTAAGAGATGGGTAGGTCATTTTCTTATCAATTGAAAGAGTAATCTTTTTATTTCTTTGCTAATATACCCTTAACCCCATAATAATAATATAATAATATATAATACTATCTTATATATAACATATTCTATTATATAGTAAAATAATATATATTATAATATAGTATATAACATTAGTATATATATTAAAATAATATATTATTACATTATATTATATTTTATAATAATAATATAAGATATTAATATTATATTATAATAATAAAATAAGATATCATACTATATATCAAATTGTTATAATCATATTTTATACTAAAATAATAAAATATTATTGTATGATAATAATATTATATTATATATAATATATATGTAAATTATTATATCATATTATATGTATAACATATATTATCTATATTTATGAATATATATTATATAATATTATATATTATTATATATTATAATAAATAATATATAATATATTATAATATAATATAATATAATATATTATATATAATAATATTTATATAATAAAAAGTAATATATGAAATATGGATAGATCTTAGTAACTTATCTAGAAAATTAGTAATGCAAAAGAGCATGGATAACTAATTTTGGAGTCATTTTTCAATACATAAAAAATATGACTAAATTATTTTTCTATCTAAATATTATTTAAAAAATTTTTATTTAGAAAAATATAGATTCTTGGGCAAGATTTTTATCCTCAAAAGAAGAGACTTAAGAGTCTTGTTATATGTGTTGTTAGCCTTAGTATAGATTTTGATGATATAAAAAGGTTTGCATATAAAGCATGATTGCTAATGATGCTTTTGAGAGTGACTGTAGGATTTCTCATAATACTCAATAGTTGATTTCAACTAAGAAGATGTCTTCTCAAATTTAAGTAAATCTATATTTTCAAGTCAAAGATCTATGTTTGGAAGCAAAGAAATTGAGCTTGATGTGAAGAAAAATAGATAAAAGGAAAGTCCAGCATAGAAAGATCTCTCAATAAACTCAACTATTCATAAATTAAGTTTGAGAAGGTAAGCCTAGTCTAAAATATGTTTGAATAATGAAAGATATCTAAAATCAATTTTGATATACTTCGCATGTCTTTGAGTCGACCAAAAATGGAGCTTAGTAGGCCCAGTCTTAGTTCATTAGAAGATAGAATGGGTGAAATTCAGAGGAACTCCTATAGCAAACTAATATCTTATCTTAGCCGACCAACATAGGGTCCTAGCCAACTCAAGCATATGGATAGTTGACTCATTGTCAGACTCAAGATGAAGACAGAAGATTGAAGATTTCAAAATTTCTTTTGAGTTGATCTAGTAAATAACATAGCCGACCAAGATTGGAGTTTAGTCAACTCACAAGTATAAGATAGTCGAATCAGTCTCAGAGGCAGAAGATTATAGAAAGTAGTATAAATTCATAAATTTTTTGAGCCGATACAAAAAGTCAGTTAGCCGACCAAGTTACAAAGGTTAGCCGACCAAAAAGATATATGAGCTAATGTAGTCTTCAGTAGGCAGAACAGATAGAAAGTTGAAAAAAATTGCATCTATTCTTGAACCATCTTAAAAATTTAGGTGGAGCACCGATCAAAGGTGCCTTCATAGATAGAGGATGGTTTGGCATAGGTTTAGAGCCGAAGAATGCAGGGATGGAGCCAGATTCCAACATCAGCAGTGGTGATGCACAGCATGATTTTATATGGGATGTACGGGCATTGGAGAGTCATGGCTCTAAGAAGATTGTGTCAGATGGTTCATTTGCAGCAAAAGAAGATCTGAATACCTATGAGGAGATGAGGTAAGCCTTGGATGAGATAGGTAGATCTGAGCTCAGATAGAATTTGAGCTGCAATCCCTCCAGGAGAAGTTGAAGTGACAGTTGGTGTAGTTGGTCGAGTCCATATCTTTGATTAGATCAAATAGATCTGATTGTTAGCTCAATGGTCGAATCTGAGTCCTTAGGCTGACCAAATTAAAACTGATAAATTAATTGATGTCTAAGGCAAGTGGTTGAAAGGGATTTTTAATGGGGACTATTCTCTTTTCTAGTCAATTACGTTGGTGTCTAAGAAAAGAAATGAGGATCCTCCCACCGATCTCCACTTACCTGGCTAATATGGTCAATCTAATTTTGATTAAATAGTGGCTCCAACAAAAACCTCGGGCATCCATCAGATCTGATCCAAGTAAGAAGTAAGGATAGCGATTAAGGTAATCATTCTTTCTTCTCTATTTTAATTTTTAGATCTGAAATATTTATTTTATAGCATGTTAAATGATCCCTAGGTGATTGTAGGATTAGATCCGAGCATGAATAAAATTAAAATTATTTTAATTTTATCTTTCTGCTAGCCAACTCAGAGTTTCAGTTTAGTTGACTAAGAGATTGCATGAAATGACTCAAAATTTTGATAGGATAACAGCTAGTTTTTTAGATTTTTTTCAAATAATCAAAACTTATTTCTAATGGCTATTTTCAAGCTTCCAATAGTAAGAGCATTAATTATAGATATTTTTGAGGTCATAAATGAATAGAATTCAAATGGGGAACCAAGTTTTTGATTCTATTCTTCAAGCTATTGAATAGAACTTAAGAGAGAATATGGAAAAAAAATTAAGAGAGCTTTTAATTCAGACATTCCTATAATTATTCTGCTCAAATGAATTCAAATAGAGAACCAAGTTTTTGATTTTATTCTTCAAATTATTGAGTGGAACTCAAGAGAGAAAGTAGAAGAAAATTAAAAAAGCTTTTAAGTAAGATCTTTCCATAATTATTCAACTCAAATGAAAGGAAGAGTGCATTGATTTGAGCCAACCACCTCTAAGCAAAAGTGTTTCCCAAAGGCAGCAACTCAGGGGGGGGGGTGTGAATTGAATTTCTTAAAATTTTTTTAAAGATTATATCTTTAAAATAATTTATGTCCAAAATAATTTAGATTGTGTAATTGAAGTGACAAGAAGAAAATTAAAGGTGCAGCAAAAGTAATAAAGAAGCCAAAGCAAACATAATAATCTTATAGTGGTTTATTACTAAACTTAGCACCTACGTCCACTTCCCAAGTAAACTCACTTGAGAATTCTAGCTAACATTTTCAATATTACAATCCAATTATTTTTTTCAGATTTACAATCCAACCCAATCGATTTTCATAGGATCACCAACCAAAAACCTTACCAACAATTAATTTCTTCTTGGTTCAAAATCAATCCTAATTATTTTCTTCTGGGTTCACAATCCAACTTGATCGATTTTTGCAGGATCACCAACCAAAATCTTATAAATAATTATTTTTTTTCGTGCTCACAATCAATCCAATCAGCTTTCATAGGATCACTAACCAAAATCTTATAAATGATTATTTTCTTTCAGACTCACAATCGATCCTGATTGATTTTTTTGGAGATACTAATCAAAATCAAGTAACATCCAATTTCGTAGGCTTTGACCAACCCCAAGTTCTTCACTCAAGAAACTTATTATAAATAAACAATGAATACAAGGAATAGAGTTAAGAACAATAAAACTCTTTATGAATCTTAAAAAGTCGAGGTTGTTGAGCTTTCAATGCTTGGACTTCTTCTTTGAATGCTTGAGAGGTTGAGGTAGCTTTTAATGCTTCTTCTCAATAGTAGCTAGTTGGAGATTAACTACTCTCCCTTTCTTTTAATTAAATACAGGAATGACTAAATTTTTAAGACACTTAAATTTTTTCTTTTTGACTCCTCACACTCTTCTCCTCGATCTTTTCTCTATGAACTCTTCTCCATTCAAAAGTTTGTACCCTCAATGAATCCTTCACATTTATTAGTTCAAAAAACATCTTCATCTAATACACTAGCTATTGGAAGCATGAAAATAGCCATTGGGATGAATTTAGCTATATTTTGAATATTATGAAAAATTAGTCTTTATTCTATCAAAAATCACTGAGTCGGCTCATCCAAATTTTGAGTCTAGTTCAGTTATAGGTCAGCTAAGTAGAATACTAAGATGACTCATTTGCAGATTGCCAAAAATTCAACATTCTATCTTGCTCTATCCATTTGAGACTGGGTCAGCTCCGAAGAGTCTTTAGCTCGGCTTACTACTTCTTTGGCTTGGTTAAGGAGATTCTCTAGCTTGGCTCACTGATTCTTTAGCTTGGTTAAGAAGATTTGCTGATTTATAGGACTTTTTGTGTTCATCTTCCTCTAGGTCGGTTCTCCTCTTTATTGAGTGGCTAAGCTCCAGACTGGATCGGCTAAATTAATCACTAGGTTAGCTCAGAAGATTTTCTCTATATTTGCAAAGTTTCTATCTTTTTTGTTGACTAATATCAAGTTGGCTTAGATTCTATCTGGATCGACTTAACCGCATGCCAAGCATGCCAAATGAGTTTCAAACAGCTTTTCTTAATTTAATTTATTTCTAGACTAGACTTACCTATTCAAACATAATTTGAGCTTGTTGAGAGGTACAGCCTTTTGACTAGATTTTTCTTTCAAATCATTGACTTCTTTGCTTTCAAACTTGAAGGACTTGAGCTTGAAAAACTGAATTTTCTAGAGAGTACAGCCTTTTGAGTAAAGTGTTCTAAGCATTTTGAGGCAACCTATAATCACTCTCATACATATCATTAGTGAATATAAGTTATACTCAAATAATTTTAACATTATCAAAATCAATTCTAGAGTTAATAATCTCTCCCTTTTTGATGATGACAAAACTCTTTGAGTACCACCTTTCAAGCATTGAAAGAAATTGAAAGTTCAGAATATGTGAACTTTAAAAAGAAACTCCTCCTTTCTAATATAGGAAAGGCAGGATTGATTAGATGATTCAAATTTTAATAAAAAAACTTTGCCCATCTTAAATCTTTAAATTTTTACTCATAAAAGTTCAAGTTGCTTATTGTCACGCTCCGAATCTAACATCCAGATTGGATACGTGATGGCCGCACACTCTTTAGAGCAAGCCCTAAAGAATATGCAAGGTCAAAAATAATTCATTACAACATCAACATTCATAATATCTAATTTCAATAATAATTAGTAAAACTTGTATAATTACAATTGAAATTCTTTCTATCCTCTAATCGAATATCATGACACTCTATCTATGCATCTGCTCACCCGCAAATCCATACCACAGTCAATCTGAGCATCTTGTAACTTTGAGAAGAAAAAAAAAGATGAAGGGGTGTGAGCTTTACAGTCCAGTAAGAATTCTCATATCATATCAATATAATAATATAATCTAAAAATAAAGATAAGTAATAAAATATAAAATCTCATATTTAATATTCAGAATAATGTAAATATCTATAAGTATCTGTCTTATCAAAAGAGATGCATCATCATATGTTAATGGGTGAAACACTTTTGTTCAGCAATTATTTCATGTCTTGTCTTTTCTTTCTCTTTCATTATCATATAATCTTTAATCTTTTTCTTTCTGACTTTGGACTAACCAATACTATGCCTCAATTTTCATCTGATCAAATGTCCACTCAGAAGCCTCTCAAGGCTGTCTCAGGCATAAGCTCCTGACGGACTGTCCCAGACATAAGCTTCTGACCGGCTGATCCACATATAAGCCCATGGGGGCTGTTCCAGGTATAAGCTCCTGACGGACTGTCTCAAGCATAAGCTCTTGGCCAGCTGATCCACATATAAATTTATGGAAGCTATCCCAGGCATAAGCTCCTGACCGACTGTCCCAGACATAAGCTCCTAACGGGCTGTTCCACATGACAAAGCTAGTCCAAATTGTTGGAGTATGATCCCGGCTCCTCCCACGGACCTTGGGTGTAGCAGAACCAGCAACGAACAAATCTGAAGACTTCTGGACTCGATCGAAGGCCCTTTATGAAATCAGCCTGGTTGCTATCTTCTTCGTCAGCCTTTCGTTCCAGATGAAGAACACCTCTAAGATCACCTCTAAAAAATCCAAGATCTGGTACCCAACCAGATCAGGCCGGGATCGAGGTCTTCCAATTTATAGATCTTGAATCGGGGAATTTTAGATAGAGAAGAAGGTAGATAGAACCAGACCTTGCAGATCTGTCCTACTGCAGCCTTTTCTGTAGATCTGTTGATGGAGATCTCACCCGCACCTCAAACGATCTCAGATCAACTCTAGATCTGAGAAAAACTTGTACCAACCTTGTAGCAAGAGATTTCAAGTCCTGGACCTGATGTTTGGGTGGCTACAAGAGAGGGAGAGGCAATATGGTTGGCGGCACAAAGGGGGAGGGGCTCAAAACCCCAGTGCCTCCCCTGCTTTTCTTGCCTTCTATGGACTTGGTGGCAAGAAACCCTAGGGTTTCTTGCTCCTGAGGCATGGAGAATAGCTGAAGAGAGAGGAAGAAGAGAGAGAGAGACTTGGGAGAAAGAGTTTTCGTATTTCTTGACTTAATCAAACCTATACAGTGCATGTATATATAAACACAGGGTCAAGTGACCCAAACCCAAAACTCCCTTGACCAACTCTATGGAAGATTAGGTTAACTCAAGCCCATGTACACCCATGACTCGACCTAATCTTACCTATCCTAGGTCTAGAACTGGCCCATAAAGAGTTGGTCCCTTGAGGCCCACATAACCTAGACCTCAAGAACCCGAAAGGCCCACAGCCTTTCAACATAGGGCCCAACTAGCCCTAGAGCCTCCATGAAGCCCTCATGAATGATGGACCTTGGCCTTAGCCTTGGTCCCCTGGGCCTTGGGCACACCACCTGGATCACAACAATCTCCACCTTGATGTCCCAAGGCCTCAACCAGCTCCACTCTGTCCATCAGCCGAGTCAGCTCAACACATCTCTGAAAGCTATCCCGTGGAAGTACCTTCGTAAGTGCATCAGCTGGGTTCTTCTTGGTGTGTACCTTTACCAGCTCCACCTCGCCATCCTTCACAAGCTCTCTAATCTGATGATATCGAATATCGATGTGCTTTGTCCTTGCATGATAGACTGAGTTTTGTGCTAGTAGAAGTGCACTCTGGCTGTCACAGTGCACTCTAATGGCCTCCTGAGTAAGGCCCATCTCTGTCAACAAATTTTTTAGCCAAATTGCCTCCTTAGCTGCTTCTGTCAGCCTGATGTATTCCGTCTCTGTAGTGGATAGGGCCGTGATAGGCTGCAGACTTGATCTCCAAGAAATAGGACCTCCATACAGGCTAAAGATGAAGCCTGTCGTAGACCTCCGGATATCCATATCTCCATCGAAGTCCGCATCTACATAACCACCAATCAGCCCCTGAGCCTCCCTGGACATGTCAGAGTATCCCACTGCACCTCCTCGCTGTTCGTAGCAGATGCCAACTCCAACTGAACCTGCCAGGTATTTGAATATCCTCTTCAGAGCTCTCCAGTGCTCCCTGCCAGGCTGCGCCATGAACCTGCTAACTTGACTCACTGCATGAGTGATGTCTGGCCTACAACAGACCATCACATACATCAAGCTCCCAACTCCTGAAGCATAAGGGACCGTCTCCATCTCCTGAGCCTCCACCTCAGTCTGTGGTGCCATGGTCTTCGAGAGTCTGAAGTGACCGGCAAGTGGCAGCTTCGCCGGCTTTGCTCCCTTCATCCCGAACCTCTCTAAGACCTTCTGTATGTAGCCCCCCTGAGATAGATGCAGCACCCTCCGGGATCGATCTCTGAAAATCTCCATGCCTAGGATCTTCCTTGCAGGGCCCAAATCCTTCATCTCAAACTCCCGAGATAAGGATGCCTTCAGATCCTGCACAACCTTCCTACTCTTGCATGCTATAAGCATGTCATCCACATACAAGAGTAGGAACATCCTAGAACCATCCTCAAGAGACTGAACATAAACACAGGGATCAAACTCGCACCTGAAAAGTCCAATGCTGCACACATAGGAGTCGAACCGCTTGTACCATTGCCTCGGCGACTGCTTCAGACCGTACAGCGACTTCTGCAACAAACAAACCTTTTCCTCTGATCCTAGATCCCTGAAATCGAGTGGCTGCTCCATGTAAATCCTCTCCTCCAAATGCCCATGGAGGAACGCCGTCTTGACATCCATCTACTCCAGCTCTAAATCTTGAGCTGCTATAATGCTCAGCAACACTCTGATGGAAGTATGTCTGACGATGGGAGAGAAGACCTCGCTGAAGTTGATGCCTTCCTTCTGAGAGTATCCCTTGGCTACTAACCTCACCTTGAATCTGATACCTCCCTGCTCTGAAGGCCCTTCCTTGTGACTGTAGATCCATTTGCAGCCAATGGGCCTCTTCCCCTGTGGTAACTGCACCAATCACCACATCTGGTTCTGGTGGAGAGACTGCATTTCCTCGGACATCGTCTGGACCCACCGCTCTCTGTCCTGGCTCTCAATAGCCTCCTGATACGTATATGGATCTCCATTCGCTGTCACCAAGGCATATGACAGAGTCTCCTCGAAGCCATATCGGTCCGGTTGCCTGATGGTCCTCTTGGGCTTGTGTAGGGCAACACCGATATCCGTCCTCGATCCAGCTCGCTCCTGCTGGACCTCTTCGCCTCGATCATCTATCCGAGTCCTCTCCACCTGTGGAGACACCTTAGATAGGTACTCCACCTGAATGTCATGTCCTCCAGTAGTACTTGCAAGAGGCAAAATCAAAGAGATAAGCTGTCCAACAGCACCCTGCTGGACCTCTTTCTGCTCCTGCTGCTCCTCCATGCCTGCTCGCCTCCGTAGGACTGACTCCTCATCAAAAGTCACATCCTGACTAATGATGATCTTCTTTTCCAAGGGATCCCACAGTCTGTATCCCTTAACTCCTCGCGGATAGCCTAGAAACACCATCTTGCGTGATCTGGCGTCTAGCTTACTCCGCTCACCAGCTTCAATGTGCACATAGGCCGTGCACTCAAATACCCGTAGATGGCCCAACCCAACTATCCTCCCAGACCACACCTCCTCTGGAAGCCTGCCATCCAACTTGGTGTGAGGTGATCGATTGACCAAGTAACCCGCTGCGTCAACTGTGTCAACCCAGAATGCCTTTGGAAGCCCTGCCTGCAGCCTCATGCATCGTGCCTTTTCCAGAAGTATTCTGTTCATCCTCTCGGCCACCCCATTCTGCTGTGGAGTCTCCTTAACTGAGAAGTATCTCCTGATCCCACACTCCTCACAGTAGTCCTGAAACTCTCTGTTGGTGTACTCCCCACCATTGTCTGACCTCAGACACTTCACGCTCCTCCCCTGCTCCTTCTCCATCTCAGCTCTCCAGATTTTGAACTTGGCGAAGACCTCAAACTTCTCTCTCATGAAGTAAATCTAGAGTTTCCTTGAGAAATCATCAATCAGGGTCATGAAGTATCTGACCCCATTCCTAGCTGAAACTGGGGCTGGTCCCCACACATCCGTGTGTACTAACTCTAGAAGGGCTGCACTGCGGGTTGTACTGATGTTGAACTGAACTCTCCTCTGCTTTTCCATCTGGCAAGGCTCACAGATCTCCCCTGTATCACCATCCTCTAGATCAGAGATGAGTCCTCTCCTGCTCAACTCCCTCAGTCCCTTGTCACCCATGTGGCCTAGGCGGCAGTGCCACATCCTGTAAGCCCCCTGCTGGTCCTGTGCTGCAACTGCTACATCAGACTCTCCGGTCACCACAGATCCCTCCATGTGATAGAGATTATTGTCCAACCTCCTGTCTCTCATCACCACCATAGCTCCATTGGAGATGTTTAATACTCTGCTTCTAGCCCTACTGCTGAAGCTGTATCCACTGCTCTCCAAGTAGCCTAGTGACACCAGATTCTTTTCTAGCTTCGGGACGTGCTTTACATTTGTCATTGTCCTCACAATCCCATCAAACATCCTCACCCTGACTGTCCCTATCCCAGCCACCTTGCAAGGATGATTGTCACCTAGAGTCACTGATCCCTCATCTGTCTTGGTGTATGTCGCAAACCAAGACCAGTGTGGTGTGTAGTGATGTGAGCATGCAGAGTCTAGTGTCCACTCCTCTGTGTAATGCCTGTGACCATCTGATACCACAAGTAGATCATCCTCCACCTGCTGCCCAGCAACTGCACTCACTGATTCTGAGCCACTTCTTTCTCCCTTCTTGCTCTTCCATAGTGGACATTCTCGCTTGAAGTGCCCGAATTCGTTGCACTTGAAGCATTTCATCTCTTTCTTTCCCTTCCTGGACTTGGACCGCCCCCTGGATTTGCTTCTGCCTCTGCCTCTACCTGTCCTCTCCCCTACTGCCAAACCCTCCTAGGGAGCTCGATCTCTGGATAACTTTTTTCTTTACTCATTAGACCTCAGCACCGAGACCATATCCTCATATTCCAGAGTCTCCTTGCCGTAGAGCAGTGTAGTCACCAAAGAGTCATATGATCCTGGCAGTGAACACAAAAGCAACAGGGACTTGCCCTCCTCATCCAGCTTTACCCCGATATTCATCAACTCCGTGCACAACTGGTCGAACCTCTGAATGTGGCCAATCACATCAGATCCCTCCTGCATCCGAAGACTGTACTACCTCTTCTTCAGCATTAGCTTGTTGCATATATTCTTCCCCATATACATGGTGTGCAACTTCGACTAAAGACCCTTCGGGGTCTTTTCTTCTAGCATTGAATACAACGCCGCATCCGCCAAACATCCTCTGATCACCGAGCATACTTTCTTCTCCAACGATGCCCACTATCTATCTGTCATTCCCTCAGGCTTCTCATCCAAAGCCTGATCCAGATCTGCTTGCACCAGAAGATCCTCCACCCGAATTTTTCACATGAAAAAATTTTTTTTGCCATCAAACTTTTCAAAATTGACCTTCATATTGCTGTCCATGACTGGATCCAAGCCAAACAAGCAATATAAAATCAAGAAGTGTAGAATATACCTTGATGGTACCTTGCTAAAAATTTTCAGCACTTGGGATCTTTAACTTCTCGTGCTTGGAACTGCTTCCTCACCACCGCAGTTCTGATACCAACTATTGGAGCACGATCCTGGCTCCTCCCATGGACCTTGGGTGCAGCAGAACTAGCAACGAATAAATCTGGAGACTTCTGGACTCGATCGAATGCCCTTTACGAAATCAGCCTGGTTGCTGTCTTCTTCGTCAGCCTTTCGTTCCAGATGAAGAACGCCTCTAAGATCACCTCTAAAAAATTCAAGATCTAGTACCCAACTAGATCGAACCTGGACCGAGGTCTTCCAATTTATAGATTTTGAATTGGGATATTCTAGATAGGGAAGAAGGTAGATAGAACCAGACCTTGCAGATCTGTCCTGCTGCTGCCTTTCCTGTAGATCTGTTGATGGAGATCTCACCCGCACCTCAAACGACCTCAGATCAACTCCAGATCTGAGAGAAATTTGTACCAACCTCATAGCAAGAGATTCCAAGTCCTGGACCTGATGTTTGGGTGGCTGCAAGAGAGGAAGAGGCAATATGGTTGGCGGCACAAAGGGGGAGGGGCTCAAAACCCTAGCGCCTCCCCTGCTTTTCTTGCCTTCTATGGACCTGGCGGCAAGAAACCCTAGGGTTTCTTGCTCTTGGGGCATGGAGAATAGCTGAAGAGAGAGGAAAAAGAGAGAGAGAAACTTGGGAAAAAGGATTTTTGTATTTCTTGGCTTAATCAAACCTATACAGTGCATGTATATATAAACACAGGGTCAAGTGACCAAAATCCAAAACTCCCTTGACCAACTCTATGGGAGATTAGGTTAACCCAAGCCCATGTACACCCATGACTTGACCTAATCTCACCTATCCTAGACCCAGACCTGGCCCATAAAGAGTTGGTCTCTTGAGGCCCACATAACCTAGACCTCAAGAACCCGAAAGGCCCACAACCTTTCAACCTAGGGCCCAACTAGCCCTAGAGCCTCCATGAAGCCCTCATGAATGATGGACCTTGGCCTTAGCCTTGGTCCCCTGGGCCTTGGGCACACCACCTGGATCATAACACAAACCATATCTCTTTTTCATTTAATCATTATATGTTGATTTCACCAAATCAATTCCGATTTACACTGTGATCAAATTAGATATGTCATATCCATACAATCATGCCATCAATCATTGATACATATGTATTGACATAATATACTCATACTCAAAAATCATATAAGCAATATAATGATGTCTCAAGCATAGCAATTCATCGATCTCAAATCCAACGATGCAAAATCAATGATGCAAGACCAATGATAAAATAGCATATATAATGATGATTATGTACAGAGATTCTTACCTTTATCGGTGACTAATCCAAGCACAGAATCTTGTTTGATTTATGAATTCAGAAACAAGATATTCCATTCAACACCTTATGCGGACAATCATATCTCTTCATGACCCTGATCAATTATAAAAATCATATATAGAGAAATTATCGATAATCGATCCTAATAATATAAATCCAGAACCTCTCCTCGGATTAACCAAAATTAAGATTCGTCTAAGTATCTAGACCCTCCATTGGTCCACAAGACTTCTAGAGAGAGAAAATTCATGAAGAGAGAAAAAATTTTTGAGAGAGAAAGTAGAGAGAGAAAGTAAAGAGAATCTTCGTATCTTTCAAATAAGACATCATGATCGAGATCATCATAGGTCATATCAAGGTGACTCAATATGAATTAACTATAATCAGATACTATGAATTTTGAATAAAGACCGAATCAAGATCTAATCTACTGCATAAATTTTGGAGCAATCTCAGATCATTTAATTTTCATCTCAAGTTTATTTTAGGATCTGTGATGCAATCAGAGAGAGAAAGACCCTAGAGAGAAAAAATCTAGAGAGAAAGTAGAGAGGCAATCTAGAGAGAGAAACTAGAGAGAGAAAGATAGAGATAGGAGAGAGGAAAGAGAGAACTCTCTCTTATTTTTTTCTTCTTCTTTTTATTTTATTTTATTTTTTTCTTTCTTTTCCTTTTTTTTCTTTTTCTTTTTCATTTTTTTTCTTTTTCTTTTCTTCTTCTTCTTCTTTTCCTTTTCTTCCCGCGGCCTCCCTTGGGTCGAAATAGGGGAAGACCGTAAGGTCCCCCTCGGTAGCCCAGGCTTCGGCGAGGTGGTGGCTTGGCTGAAGGTCCAGCAACGACAGCCGACCATGCAAAGCCGGCCGGCGATGTTTCTCCCCTTTTTTTTTTATTTCTCAAAAAATAAGGGACCCACCCCCTTTGTTTTTCTTCTCTTTAATTTTTCGATCATGGCCGGTCACCGACAGTTGGAAAATAAATGCAAAATGAAAAGAGAAGAGATTACCTTGTTCCGGTGGCCAAGGTAAGCACCGGCGGCCCTCCTCTCCTCCGATCAAACACCCACGGTAATTTTTAGAAAAATCCCTAAAAATTTTTGCTGAATTTTTGTTGTTAAATCCTAAAAGAGGGAGAGGAGATTTTATAGGGGTAGTCTTCTAGTGTTAGCCGGACTCTTTGACTCCGATTACATTGGGAACGGAGAGGAAGAAGACTCCGGTTAGGAGTCTTCCTCCTCCTCCGATTAAGTCTCCTTCTTTTTTTTTTTTTTTTTTTCCTTTTGGGCTTTTGGGCTCGTCAAAGTTTGCCGGGTCCAAATGGGTCGGGTGTCACACTTATAAAATTTTAAGACAAACATATCTCATTATTTCTATTTCATCAATTTCACAACTTTAACTTTTACTTGATTTTGATATAAGATTTTTGTGATTCTCTCATTATTTCTATTCCGTCAATTTTTCAACTTTAACTTTTGCTTGATTCTGACAATGTAAGATTTATGTGATTCTCTTTACTTTCTTTTAACTTTATTGCTTTTATATTTATCTCCATCTCTATATACCAATAAAGCCAATCTTTATCTCCCCCTTTTTGTTATTATGAAAAAATAGGGCAAGCTTTCAATATGTCCAAGGTATCATTCAATCATGTTTACTTTAACAATCAAACATGTTCAATGTACCATATGTAATGCATCATATAATCACCATATAACATTCAAACAATTTATCGCAAAATTAAATCAACCATACACTTAATCATGATATCAGACTCATTCAGTTTAATCATTCAATCACAGCATATCATAAAAATAGACATTCATTGGGGAAAAGTAAAATATAGCATTGAAGAATATGAAAGTTTTTACATCATTAAAAAAATGCCTGTCCTTTGGAAAAAGAGATAAAGTAGGATCAGATAGTGCAAACAAGAAAAAAAAATCATTCCAAAACATGATGATATGATGATGATGGTCTAAAGGAAACTAGCACCATGGGACTTGGAGGAGCTGCCCACAGATTCAATGGATGTGCTTCTTCTAGACCTAGAGCTCGGGGCATAGGGACAGCGAGTGAAGTATGGTCTCCTGGAAGCTCTAGCACAGGAAGGTCTACAGGCGGAGGGTTTTGTTGGTTGGATTTGTAGTGGAGGTACTGTGGAATGGCTTGTTCCTAAATCCTATGAATCATCTTCACATCTTCTTCAATACCAGCAACTCTTTGAACCAAGTTCTGAACCAACTGATGTAAACTTGCAATTCTAAAGTCCAAGTCAATCATTAGCCGATACGAAATAGATATGTATCCCTCTAGATCATTTCCAGACTGAAAGACTCCCGATTATGTAGATTCATGATGTTTTCTTGGGAGTGGTTTGAGCATCTGATTCTTCTTTATCCAAACTCTCAGTCTCTTCTTTTCCTACATGTCCTGTTGTGGCCAATCCCCTCGTCGCCTGATCACCGGAAATAAGCACCTGCAAGAGAAGCCCACATTGACCGGAGATGCCTCCAGCGGAGACCCTCCGACGGTCAAGTCAGAGAGGAGACTAGACAACAGTAGAAAAGAATCAGGAAGACTCAGCGGAAGAGAGAGAGAGAGAGAGAGAGAGTCCAGGGGCTTCGAAGAACCTTCCCCGCAGCACTGTTGCCTTTCCTGTTTTATAGTAGAGCGTGGCGTGGTGCCGCCATTAATGGCGCAGACAACTGAGAGAGTTGTCAAATCGTCGGAGGCTGTCAGAGTCACCGTGGACTGTCAAATCATCGTGGACTATCAAATCACTGGGATTAATCTATCTCCTTGGCAGGATAATACCCCAGGGCAGCTATGCCGTACGCCCTTGTCAGGACAGCGGCCCACAGCAGTCGTACGATGTTTGGGGGAGCCGACCGACCATACGTCGGCATTAGGTTGCGGGACGTCAGGTGAAGACCTGAAGACACCGTCGGCTGGTCTGGCGTATTGCGGGAGTCAGACATCGGCTACCACCCCCGCCTGACAGTGAGTCGGTAGAGTCGGGCTCTGCTGTTCGGCTAGCGGGAATAGAATGGGTCTGCCCGACCGACATACCTTCGATCGGACAGTGTCAGCAGTCATCGGTCGGTGCGGTCGGTAGAGTCGAGCGCCGGTCAGACAGGCCCGAGGGTGAGTCGGCATAAAAGGGATCGATCGGTATGCCCCAACAGTTGCCCCCCCACTCCTGAGTCAGATGTCGTGCTGGCCAGCATCTCCACGTGGGCGACGGCTTCGGGCGAAAGGAGTGGATACCCATCGCATCATGCTCTGACTCTGATGACCGTACCAATGAGCGGTCCAGCGTCAGACGTCCCATCGGTGTCAGACGTCCTATCGGTGTCAGACGTCCCATTGGGAACAGAAACTGCCGTTTCTGCCATCTCGTCGGGAACGCAAACTGCCATAATTTTTTCGCCATGTGGCAGAGGGCCATTAGGCTGAACCCCTTCAGATGGATGGAGGCGACGTGGCCTGATCTGGGGCAGGTGCATCGAATCGTCAGACCGAGGGAAGGCACAGATGCCATCACATGTCACGATCTGGGAGACCCTCGTTGGGCGTGCTCTCATCCCGATCGTCGAGGGACACTATATATATAGGGTCACCTGCATCCAAAACTCCACTTTTTGTAGCCCTATTGTCGAGACTCTGGTTGAGTGGTCCCCTTTGTCTCAGGTAGTTATCCCCGCCTTCCTCCTTGGAAAGTTTTCTCGAAGCCTTTGTCTTTGTCTTCTCGTTTCCTTTTTGCTTCCTTGAAATTTTCTTTCTTATCCTTCTTCTTCGGGACCAGCATCATGGTTAGAACCTCTCTTCGAAGAAGTCCATCGAGGAATCCGACCGACGATTCTCGGTCGACCCCGAAGGTGGAGGTTTCTTCACTTTCGAGGTCGAACATCGATCGGCTCTGGGAGCAGTACAGCATCCCGGAGTAGTTTCGGCTGTTCGCCCCTGGGACTGACGGTCGGATTAACAACCCGCCCCCGGGCCAGGTGGCTTTCTATGTTGAGGACCTCTGGGCCGATCTTCGTTTTTCGATTCTGGAGTTTGTTCGAAACATCTTGGACTATTACGGACTTTGTCCAGTGCAACTGACACCGAACTCAGTCCGATTGATAGTCAGTTTTGCCTTGTTGTGTTGGCTTTTGTCGATCAATCCTTGTATCTCCCTCTTTCGAGCATTCTTTGTTCTCTGACCCCACCCTAAAGCCCGAGGGTGGTGGTTTTTCAACCCTCGGAAGGGTCTTTCCTTCATCACTGGTCTTCCATCGTCAATCCATGGATGGAAGAACCAGTTCTTTTTTGCTTCTTCTCCGCTTCCTTGGGGGTTCCCTTCCCGCTGTGGGGACCCCCGGACTCAGCCGAATGAGAACAGTCTGGTGGAGGACGGAGATCGAGAGGATTTCCACTGTTTGAAGGATATCTCAGTGTCGAAGCACAGGGAGCTCATCATCGAGCAAGCTCTGTACGACATCGGTCTGAGCTCGGTTCCTCATCTCGGTACATCTTGGTCTGTCATTTTTTTTTCATTGGGCTGGTGCTGATCCTCTATTGAAATTACAGGAATGCCACCAAGGGTAAGGCTGACGGATGTCGACGTTCGGTAACATGCGGCGTGGAAGAGGCCGACGCACGGAGCCGAACCATCGCGGCCTCCCAAGAGGCCTCAGGTAGCATTACTGAGCAACCCTGCGACGACGGGAGCGCAGCCCAGCTCCGACCGTGCGTCGGGCCCTGAGCCGATTATTGCACTGTCGGTGCCGACGGTGCCTCCCGAGGCCCCGCCCGAGGGATGGGCGGTCGAGGGAGCAGTCGAAGGTGTGCCGGCTGCACAACCGACAGAAGAAGTTCGGGTGGAGACACGCGAGCCCGAACGGCCTGCATCGACGGCCGTCGCGGCCTCGGGAGGGACCCAGTCGAGCTCGAGCCTCCTATCTTTTTTCGATTTCAGGGCCTGGGCGTCCGAACGAGGGAAAGCCCCGATGGTGCCAGGCGACGACAGAAGGTCGGTCGGTCGTGCCGCATCATCCGACATCCAGCTTTCCGAAGGAGCGTCGGCCCTGGCCAACCATGATTTGGCCAGGAGGTTATGTCAGGCGACAATCCTCCCGGCCGACCAGGAGATCATGAAGAATCAGCGGGTGTCCGACATGTTTTCTTCCTTCTACCTGACCATGATCCGGGTGAGCTTCTCTCTTTCACTTTTTATTTTCATCGTTGTTTTCTGTCAGTTTGGTCTTCTGACAATCAGCTTGTTATTTATAGCTGATTTACAATATATTCGAGTTGGAGGCCAGATATCGGAGGTTCGATGATCTCCGGGTGGTCTGAAAAGATAGGGCCACGACCGTCGAGGCCGAGAAGACAATAATGGTCGAGCAGCTGAAATAGTCGGTCGACCGTGAGGCTCGGCTCGAGGAGGAGATCTCCCACCTTACCGATGCCTTGGCTGCCTCGAGGGCCGAACTACAGTCGGCTCGTGAGGAAGCCAAACGAAAGTCCCGTATCGCTCGTCGGCTACATCATGAGTGGGATGGTTACGTCAGTGAACTCAAAGCCGAGCACGAGCAACTCCAGGTGAGTCTGAGGAATCTCGCCAAGGTCGAGGAGACTTTGTCCACCGCTCAAGCCGATGCAGACATAGCTAGGGCGGAGGCAGAATTGGCGAAGGAGGCAATGAGTCAGGCCGCGGAGGACTTCTGCGGCTCCAATGAATATCGGGAGGAGCTCTTGGAGAGCGGTTTCATCTCATACCGAGTGGGGTACGAGGATGCTCGGGGCGCAGTCCAGGGTCTGTATCTGGAGTTTGACCTCAGCAGCGTCGTTCCCCCAGGGTCGGAGGACCAAGTCACGGGAGAAGCGGTCGATCCGGTGTCGAAAGATCACACTGCCGTGGAGGAAGCCATTTCGGATCAGGTTACCGAAGGTGAGGCAGCTCCGACCCCTAATGCTACTCCGGCCCGGGTGGCCACACCGATCGCCCCGAAACTTCCCTCAGTTGAAGAAGTCGACCCCGACGAGTAGTCGGAGCATCTTTTGTTTTTGCTTTTGCTTAGTGTACTTATAATCGGGCTTCGGCCCAATTTTGTAGATTCAGTTTATGTTTGAATGAAATTGAAAACTTTTCAACTTTTTTTTTTCTTTGTGTATCCTGAAATGTATCTTGGAATGTATGTTTCGTCGAAACACCCCCGAGCATATAAGTCGTAGGCCCGACGTACCTTGCTAGGACGTTCGGTAAGATCTCGGGTAGCTAGCCGGGGTAGTCGGTAGCGCGCGCCATGATAAAGACAGAGCGAGCTCCGATTTTGAGTCGGCATCCTGACTGTTGTATGATCCGACAGTCGAGAGTTCGAGTCGAGCGCCCGTTGCCCAGACCTGAGTCGGACATGTTCATCGAGTCGGGTGTCATCCATCCTTCGGGCGTAGCTCTTTGACCCGATCATCTTGTAGAGTCTGATAGTTGAATAGTGTCCGACGCATTTGGTTGATGACAAGTCGGTCATCCATTGCCTGGTTCTTTGTCGAACGTATGCGTCACGACGTGTGATAAACGATGGTAAGCCGAATATCCTTCGACCGATCGTGACCTGGTCGGTATGTTGCGAATACGATGTTGGTCGCGTTGGCGTCTTGCCTCTCTTGGCCGGAGCCAAGTCGGCAAGTTAGCCAGTCATCTTGCTCGAGAGCTGGCTGTGGAAGGGGCGTGGCTTCAACTTAGGGGGGTCTCATTACCATCGCCGGCTTTCCACCAATCATAGATATATCAGTTCTCGTAAGAGTCTGACGCATCATCGGCGATCGGGCCATCGATTCCTGACGGAACGTTGGGCCCAAGTCGGGGCATCGGTGCTTGTACTACTGGTGAGCGATGACCCGCAATCGGAGAGCCAAAATTCTAGACTCCGGGGTTTTGAAACTGAATTTGTATTCAAGGGCACACAGGGTTCACTGGTAGTACAATCTCAGGTTGTTGGTGTTCCAAGTTTGGGGAATGGCCATTCCTTCTAGAGTCTCCAGTCGGTAGGCTCCCGACCTATAGGTGTCTGCTATCTTGTACGGTCCTTCCTAGTTCGGAGCCAATTTTTCTTGGTCTAGAGGCTTCGAAACTCCCGCCTTTCTTAAGACCAGGTCCCTGGGCCTGAAAAACTTTGGCTTAACCTTGGCATTGTAGTTTCGGGCCACTCTTTGTTGGTAGGAAGCCATACGGAGTTGAGCCTCCCATCGGAGTTCGAGTAGGAGGTCTAAGTCGGCTCTCTGACAGTCGAAGTTGCCCGGCTCACAGTACTGCTCGACTCTAGTCGATGGTAGCCTGATCTCGAGTGGGATCATCGCCTCCATCCCATAGGCCAAGCTGAAAGGAGATTCTCCGATCGGGACACGGGGTGTCGTTCGATATGCCCACAGGACAAAATTCAATTCCTCGACCCAGAGGCCTTTGGCTTCATTCAGTCGGGTCTTTAGTCCATACAGAATGGTTCGGTTGGTTACTTCGACCTCGCCGTTGGACTGTGGGTGCCCGACCGAGGTCAGCCTGTGCGTAATATGAAATCTCGCACAGAACTCTCGAAAGTCTCGATTGTCAAATTGTCATCCATTGTCGGTGATAATGGTGTGCGGTAGTCCAAACCTGAAGATGATGGACTTCTGAATGAAGTCTTCCATCTTTCGTTCGATGATTTACGCCAGAGGTTCGGCTTCTACCCACTTAGTGAAGTAGTCGATTGCGACGATTATGAACTTTCTTTGACCAGACGTCGGAGGGAAAGGACCAAGTATGTCGATTTCCCACTGGACGAAGGACCACGGGGTGACAATGGGAGTGACTTGGTTGGCTGGTCGGTGTTGTATGTTAGCGTACCTCTGACATGGTTCACACCTCTGAACCAACTCAACCGCATCCTTTCTCATGGTGGGCCAGTAGTAACCCTGCCGTAGGACTTTGTAGGCCAAGGATTTGCCCCCCAAGTGATTTTCGCAGATCCCTTCATGTACTTCTCTGAGCGCGTAGTCCGCGTCAGTCGGTCCCAGGCACCTCAGCAAGGAAAGGGAGAACGATCTTTTGTAGAGTCGGCCATCAATCATTACGTATTAGGAGGCCACCCATCGGAGTCATTTGGCTTCCACGGGGTCTTCAGGGCTGGTTCCATCGGTCAGATACTGAACGATCGGATCCATCCAGTTCGGCTCGACCGCTAGTTTTAGCACCTCCTCGGCCCTGTCGATGCTCGGCTGCTCAAGACTCTCCACAAATGTCTGACCCAAGGCATCATAGGCTGATGTCGCAAGCCTGGAGAGTGCATCGGCTCGAGCATTCTCTGATCTGAAAATGTGGGAGATCTCGAAATACTTGAGGTGTGCCACGAGGTCTCTCACCTTCTGAAAATATTTTGCCATGGTCGGGTCTCACACCTCAAATTCGCCTTTGATTTGTCCCACGATCAGCTGGGAGTCGGAGAAGACTCTGAGGCTGTCGATCCTGAGCTCCTTCACTACTCTTAAGACAGTGAGGAGCGCTTCATACTCGGCTTGATTATTGGAGGCTTTGAAGTCAAACCAGAGGGCGTACTCGGTAACCACTCCCTCCGAGTTGGTGAGCAGAAACCCGACCCCACTTCCTCGAGCGTTGGAAGCTCCGTCGATGTGCAACACCCAGGTAGACCTGGGGTCAGGTTCGGAGATTGCAGCCTCTTTGGAGTTCCCACCTTTCGATCCTTGATCGGTTGTTGGGCACTCCGCAATAAAGTCGGCCAAGACCTGGGCTTTCAAGGCAGGTCACGGTTGGTACTGAATGTCGAACTCACTCAGCCTCACCGCCCATTTTGTCGGTCATCCTGATGTATCGAGGCGATGCAAAATCGCCCTCAGGGGTTGGTCGGTGAGGACCACGATAGCATGCACTTGGAAATACGGACGGAGTCGTTATGTAGACATGATCAAGGCGAATATCATTTTCTCCATCTTTGAGTACCGAGCTTCAGCTTCGTGGAGCACTTTGCTGGTGTAGTATATGGGTTGGTGAATTCGGCTCTCGTTCTCCCGGACGAGCACTGAACTAACCACCTCTGGGGAGGTTGCCAAGTAGAGGTACAGTATTTCTCCGACTTCTGGCTTTACAAGCAGTGGCGGAGAGGCCAGATATCTCTTCAGATCCTCGAAGGCCTGCCGGCACTCGTCCGGCCAAGAGAATCCCTTCGCCTGCCTCAGGGTTTTGAAGAACAGGAGGCATCTCTCAGCCGACCGAAAGATGAATCGGCTGAGCGTGATGATCTTTTCGTTAAGCTACTGTACCTCCTTCTTGGTGTTCGGGTACCGGATGTTGATGATCGCCTTTATCTTCTCAGGGTTAGCCTCGATTCCTCGTTGAGAAACGAGAAACCCGAGAAACTTCTTCGAAGTTACCTCGAAGGCGCACTTAGTCGGATTCAACCTCATCCGATGTCGTTGAAGAGTACGAAAAGTTTCTTCAAGATCATGGACATGATCTAAAGTCTGCGCACTCTTCACCAGCATGTCATCCACGTACACCTCCATGTTGCGCCCGATTTGGTCGTTGAAGATCTTATTGATGAGTCGCTGGTAGGTGGCTCCGATATTTTTCAGTCCGAAGGGTATTACTCTATAGCAGTAAAGGCCCTTAGCGGTCACAAAGGCTGTGTGCTCCTCATCTTCGGGTGCCATCCATATCTGATTATATCCGACAAAGGCATCCATGAAGCTGAGCAGTCGATGGCCAGACGTCGTGTCTACTAGTTGATCGATTTTTGAAAGTGGGAAGCTGTCCTTCGGGCAGGCACGATTTAGGTCGGTGTAGTCGATGCAGATCCTCCACCTCTCGTTGGCTTTTTTCACCATGACAACATTGGCGAGCCAATCGGAGTACGTAGTTTCTCTGATGAAGCCCGCCTCGAGTAGCTTGTCCACTTCCCCGTCGATGGCCTTCTGTCTTTTGGGAGCAAAAGACTGCTTTTCTACCTCACCGGTCTCATTCCAGGATCGATGTTGAGTTGGTGAGTCATCATCTCCGGAGGAATGCCGGACATATCCACTATCGACCAAGCAAATACGTCGGCATTGGCCTTCAGCAGCTCTACTAGCTGCCGTTGCTCAGGGTCGGATAATTGGGATCCAACCCAGACCACTCATTCGGGATTCTCCACTATCGGGATGGAAACCAGCTGTTCGGTCGGTTCGCCCCGTTCTTCCTCTCTCCGCTGGTTCAACTCGTCAGCCATCAGGGAGTCCTTCGCTTCGTTATCTCGAGCAGAGATTTGGAAGCATCGTCGAGCGAGCTGTTGATCCCCGTGCATCTTCCTGACTCTATTTTTGGTCAAAAACCGAACCAGCAGGTGGTAAGTTGAGACTATCGCTCTGAGGGTGTTTAGTCTGGATCTTCCAAGTATGGCATTGTAGGTTGAAGGTACTTGGACGACTGTAAAGGTTAGGTGGATGGTGCTTTGTCGTGGTTCGGTTCCAGCTATCACAGAAAGAGTAACTTCTCCTTCCACCATGACGGCTTCCCCGACGAAACCCACCAGGGGCGTGGAGACTCTCTCGAGCTGATCAGTCGATAATCGCATTCGAAAGAAGGTCGAGTAGAATAGAATATTTGTCGAACTTTCATTATCAACAAGGATCCTTCTTACATCATAATTTGCTATTGTTGTCGAGACAACAACAGCGTCGTCATGGGGAGTTTGGATCCTCCGAGCATCTTCATCGATAAAAGTAATTACATCATCTTGGGGCAACTTCTTCGCTAACTCCCCTCCAGCGGTTGTCCCCCAGTCCAGTCATTTGGAGATCATGTTGATGACCCCAGCCGTGGGCTGATTGTTCACTGCCTCCTCAGTCGGTTGGGGTCGTCGGTCGGGGATGGGTCGAGTCGGCGGGTTCCTTCAAAATTTTTTGAGATACCCTCGACGTATGAGGGCCTCGATTTCATCCTTAAGTTGGATGCACTACTCGGTGTTGTGATCGTGGCCTCGATGAAATCGATAGTACTTTCGTCGGTCGAGGCCCTTTGCCTTCAAAGGTGGAGGCCGTCGCAGATATTTCTCTCCTTCGATCTCCATCAAAATCCACGCATGAGGAGCACAGAGAGGAGTATAGAAGTCATACCTGCGACGCACCGGTCTCAGACTCCGCCGTCGGGGCGATCTCGGGCTCTGCCGTCGGGGTGAGACCTGTTTGTCAGTCGGGGGCCTGATAGGCTCGGCAGGAGCCCGACCTTTTCTTTGCTTCTCCTTCGGGCCCTTGGTCTCAGTCAGGTGCCAGTCGGAAGTTCCTTCATCTGCACGCATGTATTTGTACGCGTGCTCTAGCAGTTCGGCGTATATCCGGGGGAGGGTCTTGTCCAAGGAATATATAAATCAGGACCCCCTTAGCCCCCTCTTCATGGCTGAGATAGCCATGTCTTCGTTGAGGTCCCGAACTTCAAGCGTGGTCGCGTTGAATCGCATCACGAAGTGTCGGAGCATCTCATTTTCTCCCTGCTTGAGGAAGAAAAGGCTGTCCGAGATTTGTGGTGATTTTCGACTGGTACTGAAATGGGCCACAAAAGCATGCTCGAGCTGTCCGAAGGAGTGGATGCTTCCTGAGCGGAGGATGGAGTACCAGGCCCTGGCAGCTTTGCGAAGTGTGGCAGGGAAGCCGATGCAAAGAAGGGCATCGGTTTCCCCTTGGATCGTCATGAGAGCCTTGTAGCTCTCCAGATGGTTAACTGGGTCGGTGGAGCCGTCGTAGGGCTCCACATGAGGCATCTTGAACCGACTAGGAATCGGCTCGTCGAGGATGAGTCGGGAGAGAGGTTGGGCAGTCTGAAAGTCGATGTCGTTCGAAGACTTCTGTCCGTCCATCTAGAGCTGGACAAGCTGGTGGTCGATTTCTTCGAACCTATGTTCATAGTCGTCGGTCCGTCGGTGCTGGGAGACTCCAGGGGTCGAGTCTCCCGATGAATCTGAGAGGGAGGCGGACGGTGTTTATGGTCGCTTCTCCTTCCTTGCTCGTTCCAGCTGGGAAGGGGAGGGTCGTCAAGACCGGTGGGTATCATGCCATGGCCGCCTCTCCCCTTCTCGATGGGAGTGCTATGACGGCTGCTCCTGAGGAGAAGATAGAGACCGACACGGGCGTCGGTGGCTGCTCTTGGATGGCATCGGGTGTGCCACCAGTTTCCCCACTGGCGAGTGCGGCAACTGGGTTGGTTGTTGTTGAAGGCTCTTGACTGCATCCGTCAGCACAGTCATCTGCCGCACGATCATCGCGATCTGCACCTCCGTGGTCACCACAGGATGCGGAGAGCTGGGTTCCACCATGGAGGGTGGAGGAGAGGCCTCTTTCCGACGAGAAGAGTGCCTCACCGATCCGGTGGCTCTCGATTGCTGAGCCCTGGATCTTGTTATCTCGAAAGAATTTTTCAAGCTCTGTGGAAGTCGTGATCTCCCCCCTACCTGGCGCGCCAAACCTGTTGCGGCCAATCCCCTCGTCGCCTGGTCGCTGGGAACGAGCACCTGCAAGAGAAGTCCACACTGACCGGGGATGCCTCCGATGGGGACCCTCCGACGGTCAAGTCAGAGAGGAGACTAGGCAACAGTAGAAAAAAATCAGGGAGACTCAGTGGAAGAGAGAGAGAGAGAGAGTACAGAGGCTTCGAAGAACCTTCTCCGCAGTACTGTTGTCTTCCCCGTTTTATAGCAGAGCGCGGCGTGGTGCCACCATTAATGGCGCAGACAACTGGGGGAGTTGTCAAATCGCCGGAGGCTGTCAGAGTCGCCACGGACTGTCAAGTCACCGTGAGCTATCAAATCACTGGGATTAATCTATCTCCTTGACAGGACAATGCCTCAGGGCGGCTATGCTGCATGCCCTTGTCAGGACAGCGGCCCACAGCAGTCGTGTGGCGTTTGGGGGAGCCAACCGACCATACGTCGGTATTTAGTTGCGATACGTCGGGTGAAGATCCGGGGACACCGTCGGCTGGTCTGGCGCATTGCGGGAGTCGGACATCGGCCACCACCCCCGCCTGACAGTGAGTCGGTAGAGTCGGGCTCCGCTGTTCGGCTAGTCGGAAACAGAATGGGTCTGCCCGATCGACATACCTTCGGTCGGACAGTGTCGGCAGTCGTTGGTCGGTGCGGTCTGTAGAGTCTGGTGCTGGTCAGGCAGGCCCGAGGGTGAGTCGGCATAAAAGGGATCGGTCGGTATGCCCCAACATGTCCTTTTTTTATCCATGCACCCTCAATTATATCATATCCCATTCTCTTCAAAGAATGATATTATAAGTATCAACATGATGTAGCACTCTCTTTGATTCATTTTGCAGATCAATACTAGCAAGTTTGAAGACCAATGTAAGAACCATTCCAAATGACAAGTTTCCTCTGTTCTTGGCAATTGCTTCATGTGTTTGGTGCAATTAAGAATATAGAAAGATTCATTGGGTACTCACAGACGATAGGATACATTAACTTGAGATCCTTATCTGTGACATAATCAAATCTACCAGCTCGGGGCATGAAAATTGTGCATACAAAGCTGTAGAGCAATCTCATTTCTAAGGACAGCTTGTTTGCAGACAGATCCTTGATGACATCAGTTCTTCCAAAAACATGAGCTATTGTTTCTTTTCCTAAGAATACGGGGTTCGATGACTCATTAGCAGAGGGAATCCAAAATAACTATTGGAGAAGACTGGTGGTCACTTGCAGCTCCTTGCCTTTAACCCTTTGAGTTGATAGCATTCGGTTCCAATGAGGCATTCTCACAAGTTGAGAGTAAATGGCTTCATTTGAGGAGTAGAAAAACTCCCATCAGAACTTTCTAAAGATACGGCATAAAGCAAACCCTCCTAACATAAAGAATCTGAAATCTATTCTACTTCCTAGAATAATAGATCGATATGACAAAGATATCTTTGGAGGAGATGATTGATCCTTGCTTTTCCAAATAGTGCTTCGGACTCCTTTTTTGGAGTGCTTGATTCTGGTTTTACTGCAACTAATTTAGGGCATGGTGATTTTTCTCTAGAGATTCTCTAGCATTTTGTCTAATGGATAGTATGCTTCATTGGAGCCACTTCCAAGGGAGTTCCCATGGTAATTCCATAGAAGGGGACAAGGTACAGAAAGTTTCATGGGGTAGAGCTTTTGGGAATGAGACGGTCAAAGGGAAAAGATGAAACCATGAAGAATGAAAGGTCAGAGTCATTAGTTAAAGTTCTTGGTTCGACTATTGAGTTATCTCAAATTTTGGGTAAGTCAGCTCAGTTTGGCACAGGGAATATTTTAAAAATTTTGGCTTTTTATAAAATAATTCATTTAATCATGATAAGACACAATCCAAATCAAAATCCATACCAAAAAAATTCATAAATCAACAAGAGAAAATTCAAGGAATCATTAAAAGAATCTTGATAAAGCAAAGAGTTTTCAAATAAGATAATTTTAACAAAATGGATCATAAATTTTTAATTCTATTCTTATTGAACAAAACTTTTCTTTATTTAGAGGTTTTATAAAGATATCGATAATTGGATTATCTGTAGAAATAAATTTAAGTAGAACATCATTATTCTGAACATAATTTTGAATAAAATAATATCTAATTTCTATATATTTAAATCTTGAATGCTGAATTAGATTTTTAGTTAGATTAACGATATTTGTATTATCACATCCAATAAAAATTTTACTACAAGTCATACCATAGTCTTCTAGCTATTCTTTGATCCATAAGAGTTGCATATAACAACTTCTAGCTGCAATGTATTCAGCTTTAGTTGTAGACAATGCCACTAAATTTTATTTCTTATTAAACTATGAGATCAAATTAATACATAAAATTGATATGTACCACTTGTACTCTTTCTATCCAATTTATATTCAGCAAAATTAACATCTGAATAGTCATTTAAATCTAAAGAAGATTGTTTTAAAAATCACAAACTAGCTTTTTAAGTACCAATTAGATATCTAAAGATTCTTTTAATAATCATTATATGTGATCCCTTAGGATTTGATTGATAATAAGCATACATGTAAATAATGAATGTAATATCAAGTCTACTAGCAGTTAAGTAAAAAAAATATTCAATCATACCTTGATATAGCTTAGGATTTATTACTTTACCCTTTAAGTCTTGATCAAACTTATAATTTAAGCTCATAGGGATGCCAATTTAAGACTTTTCCTAGCAATTAATCTGACCATCGAAAAAATTTTTTTGCCCAGCGAATTCAAAAAAATGCTGCCTAAAGTCTATTTTTCCAGTAGTTTGATTTGACCACTAATAAAAATAAAAGTTTTTCTAGCAATGTGATATGACTGCTGGTAAAAATAAGATTTTTTTCAGTAGTTTGATCTGATCGTTAAAAAAAATTAGACTTTTTCTAGCAATTTTTTTGACAGTCGAAGAAAATAAGATTTTGCGTAATAGATTCAAAAAAAAAATACTGTTTAAAGTTTATTTAATCAACGATTTTCTATATCCACTAGTAAAAGAGTACTGTTAAATCTCTTTTTTTTTTGTAGTATGTATGAAGATCTCTTCATTTATTTGCTTAATTTGGAGTCTAAAAAAGATGGTAAGTTCATCCATCATGCTTATTTTGAACTCCTCCTACATTAAATTAGCAAATTCTTCATATAATAGTTCATTAATAGCACCAAATGTTATGTTATCCATATAAATTAAAACTATTAAAAGATCAATAGATTTTTTTTGATAAAAAGAGCTATATCCATATTTTTTCTTTTAAAGTCATTGTCAAGTAAAAATTTACTTAATCTATCGTACTAAGCTTTAGGTGCTTATTTTAAAATATATAATGCTTTATTTAACTTAAAAATGATTTAGAAATTCATGATTTTCAAAAATCGGAGATTGTTCCATATAAACTTCATTTGCAATATATTCATTTAGGAATGCACTTTTTACATCTATTTGAAAAAGCTTAAAATCCATGAAGCATGCAAATATTAAAAGTAATCTAATAGCTTCAAATCTAGTAATTGAAGCAAATATTTTATCAAAATTAATTTCTTTCTTTTAATTGTAATCTTGTACTACCAATCTAGTCTTGTTTCTAATTCTATTATCTTTCTCATCCAATTTATTTTTGAAAATTTATTTTCTTTCAATTATAGGATGACTTTTTGGTCTTTCTATCAAATTTTATATATTATTTCTTTCAAATTGATTAAGTTTTTCTTTCATAATCATAATCCAATTTGCATCTTTTTTAGCTTCAAGTATTGTTTTAGGTTCAATATGAGAGATAGATGCAAAGTGATTTAATGCATCTCTAATAGAAGTTCTAGTTTTAATATCTTGAGATGGATCATGTATGATGATTTTTTTTGGATGACTACGAGCTCTAGTTTTAATATATCTAATAGAAGCTCTTCTATCTCTTTGATATCATCTTCTTCATCATTTTTCTTATCTTCTTCTTCCACCTGTGAAAGAGGATTTTTCAAGGTCATTTCTTTTATCTTCTTCTTAAGAGAACTTGCATCATCATCTACATCTACCTCTTTTGGTCTAAAAATATTAGTTTCATCAAAAATAATATAAATAAATTCTCTTACAACTATATTCTTTTATTAAATATTTACTCTATATACTTTACTAGATGATGAATATTTAAAGAAAAAAATATCTTCATCAGATTTTGCATCAAATTTTTCTAATCTATTTTTATAATTAATCAAAATATAGTAACGACAACCAAAAACTTTGAAGTAAGAAATGTTTGGTTTCTTTTATTTATAAAATTCATATGAGTTTTTTTTTAAAATTTGTCTAGTTAATGCACAATTAAGTACATGGTATGCAATATTTATAGTTTCTATTCAAAAGTATCTTGGTAAGTTGCTCTCATAAAGCATGGTTCGTGCCATTTCTTGCAAAATCTTATCTTTCTTTCTACCATCCCATTTTACTGAGATGTCCTAGGGGTTGAAAAGTTGTGAGCAATTTTATTTTTAGAGCAAAAATTTTTAACATCATAATTTTTAAATTTTGTGCCATGATCACTTCTAATTTTCAGAATATTATAATCTTTTTTTACTTGTTATTTTCTTAAAGAGTTTTACAAAGAATTCAAAAGCTTTATCTTTGTGAGGAAGGAATAAAATTTAAATATAACAAAAAAAATTATTTATTATAATACAACCAAAAAGTTAACCATCAAGACTAGAAGTCTTGATAGGTCCAAATAAATCCATATGAAGAAATTTTAATGGCTTAGTAGTTGAAACTATATTTTTAGATTTGAATGAAGATCTAATTTACTTATCTAATTGATATGCATTACACACTTTATTCTTCTTAAAATTAATTCTAGGTAAGCCTCTAATCAAATCTTTTTTGATTAATTTAGTAATATAATTCATGCTTGCATATTCTAATCTACTATGTCAAATCCAACTAGTTTCATTAATTTTAGCATTCATAGCAACTAGATGCTTAATATTATCCTTGCTAAGATCATCAAGATCTACCAAATAAATATTTTCATGTTTCTTCCCTATGAACTTAATTCCATTGTTATTGGAACTAATTATAATGTAATGAGATGATTTAAATGAAGCATAAAAATCTCTATCATATAATTGACTAATACTAAGAAGGTTATGCATTAAGCCATCTATAAGCAATACATTCTTAATAAATATGGTAGGAGTGATCTTGATATTATCAAGACCTATAATTTTATTTTTATCACTATTTTCAAATATAACTACTCCACCATCTTTTGCTTCAAGAGAGATAAACTAAGATTTATCTTCCATCATATGCCTAAAATATCTATTGTCAAGATACCACTTTTTTGTTAATCCATAGAATGCCAAGCACACATGCAAGAATACTATCAGGTCTGTTTAGGTTAGCCTAAATGGTTTTTTTCGGAATCTAGATTTGTTTAATATCAACCTTTTCATTTTTAAAGTTGCTTAGTTTATTTAGATTATAATTAATGACTTTATAACCTAGTCTATTACACTTAAAACATCTAAATGCATGATTTTTATGAGGACTAACAAAGGCATTTTTTAAGAATCTTTGTTTACTTAGAGTATTAAATCCTAATCCAACTTTGTCAAAGATCATTTTCTATTATTCTAATAGTATTTGAAGATTTTGAGAATTTAAAATAAATTTATCTACAATATGTTTCAATTTGTTTACTTCTTTTTGCAAAACATCATTCTGTTCAATTAAATCACTATATTCTTTTAATAGATTTTCTTTTTTATTCTGAATTTTATTTTTCTCTTCAAGCAATGAAAGATTATAGCTTTGTAAGTTCCTTATTCTTAAGAGAAATTCTTTTAAAATAAATAAGTAGCTCATTAAAGACATCATATAATTCATCAAAAGTAAATTCATAGGAAGTATCCTCGGTTACCGCATCCTCACGATCCATGAGGCAGAAATTAGCTTTTCTTTCTTTGATTCTTCTTCTTCTTTGGAGCTTGTATCTTCATCATTACTCCAAGTAGCCATCATTACTTTCTTTCTAAATTTTTTTGAGATCTTTTTGAGTAGAGGGTAATCCGATCTCAAGTATCTAGATTTCTTGCAGTCATAGTATATGGTAGGTTGCTCTCTCTCTCTCTTTTTTTTCTTCTTCTTTTTCTTTGCTTCCTTCCCCACTTATTTATCTTTTCTTTTTGGTAAAGAATTTTTTTGTTCTCATAAGCCTCTTAAATCTTCAAGTAATCATCACCATTTCATCATTATTTTCTGATTCTTTGGATGAATCGCTTTCTGACTCTTCTGTGGAAGATGACTTTAATGTAATGGTCTTCTTCTTCTTCACTTCTTCTTCTATATTTTGGTTCATACTCAACTTGTGAGTCATGAGTGAGCCTTGTGAGTCACGAGTGAGCCTATGGGCTTTTTTAAGGCTATTTGTTGAGGTCTTTTACCGCCAAAATAGCAGTCGCCTTGGCCTCTCAATTCTTTGGCTATGACTTGAAAATTTTACGTACTAATTCACTATTAGGTAATCTTTGCCAAGACTCTTTAAATCATTAATAATATCAATGAATCTAGTAGACATATCAGTGATACTTTTATAAGCTTCCATCTTAAATAGTACATATTTATGTACAAATATATTTATTTTAGATTCTTTGACTTTATTAGTACCCTCATGGGTAATTTCAAGTCGACCCCATATTTTCTTAGTTGAAGATCAAATAGAAATATGATTAAATTTATTTACATCTGAAGAATAATATAAAATATTCATAGCTTTAGCATTCAATTGTATCAATCTTTTATCTTATTCATCTCAATCCTTTTCGGATTTGATAGTAGGTTCACCATCAATTATAATTTTGCGTATAAGAGGACCTTTGACTATGACATTCCATATGTCATAATCTTCTTGAATAAAGATTTTCAAATGTGCTTTGTAGTAAGTGTAGTTTGTGCCATTAAAAAGGGAAGATCTGTTAGTTGATTGGCCTTCAACCAAAGATGTACCAATTGGGGCTATCATTGATTTTTAATTCTTGACGGTTAGATCAATTAGACTGAGTATTTGCTTTGATATTACTTATTTCTCAAAGGTAGCAACCCAGAGGAGGTGAATTAGGTTTCTTAAATTTTTTTTTTAAAGATTCTAACTTTGAAATAATTTGTGCTTAGAATAATTTAAATTGTGTAAGTAAAGTGATAAGCAAGAAATTAAGGGTGCAGCAAAAATAATAAAAAGGATAAAATAAATACAATCACAAACATAATAATTTTATAGTAGTTTGGTGCTAAACTCAAAATCTGTGTCCACTCTCAAAGTAAATTTACTTGAAAATTTTAACTATAATCTTTTCAAGATTATAATCTGATTATTTTTTCAGATTCACAATTCAATCCAGTCGATTTTCATAGGATCACCAACCAAAACTTTATAGAAGATTATTTTCTTTTAGACTCACAATCAACTTTGATTTTTTTCTTCTGGGTTCACAATTCAATCTAATCAATTTTTATAGGATCACCAACTAGAATCTTATAAGTGATTATTTTCTTCCAGACTCATAATCAATCCAATTAGTTTTCAAAGGATCACCAACCAAAATCTTATAAATGATTATTTTATTTCAGACTCATAATTAATCCTGATTGATTTTTTTAGAGATACCAATTAAAACTAAGTAGCATGTCAAGGATTATCATTCCCACATATATGGTGAAATTAAAGTATATAAACTAAGAAATGAGTAAACCAAAAAAAGTTGCTTGAGTTGCATAAGCTAAAAAAAAATAATCAAAATTGATTGAGATGGTTTGGGCATGTGTAATGAAGATATGCAAGCTCCGATAAAATTAGATTGTTTTATATTGTTGCCCAAATATAGAGCCTAAGAGGAGAGGTGAATTGGATTTTTTAAAAATTTGAGATTAATACAATCAAGTAATGTGCTAAAGTATTAAATAGAGTGAATTGATTAGATATGAAAATGAAGTCAAACACAAATAATAGGTAATCAAGTATAAAGCATAAAGAATAAGAAAAAAGATGCAAGCACTGAAGCGAAATTTGAGTGCAGGGGTAAAATGATAATTTTAAAACTTTTTCAAAATCACTATTTTATAGTGAAAATAATTAATTAATTTAATTAATTAACATGTGTTTACCCTACACTAGGATCTAAATATGATATATAGCATGCATGCATTTAAATTTGAAATTCAAATTCAAACAGTAAATAATTTACTGTTCTATGTTCAGAACACAATACCTTTATGCGGGTAGTTGATCTCCACAATCTGATCACTGTCGGGAGGATCTGATCATCGCAACACAGCCACATAGCATGTCTGACCTCTATGGATCATCCACATGAGGCTCCCAATCTGATCGGTTCCTCACAAGTGCTAGCTTGTTATAGAGCCCTTTCGATGGCTGATGCTGATCGAACTCCTTCGATCTATATCTGTCGATTCTATGGATACTTCAGATCATCAACAAACATGCTTGAGAGGTAGATGATTCTCTCTCTTGAATTTGGTGGGCTCACGACACTCGTAGCTCACTAACTCACTTCCCGAACCCCAGGCTGAAACCCTAGAAAACACATTGAAAACCCTGCACCCAATTTTTTTCTTTTTTTTCTTTTTCTCTCTGAAGGTTTTGGACCTTCACCTCATGCACAAGGCTTCCTCACACCCCACTTTCTTTCTCAAAAATTTTTTACACACGCCCCACTTCCCTATCTCTTTTAAAATAGTTCAAAATGTGTCTTATCCACGTGAGAGGATAAAGATAAGTGGTTGCACATTTGAATTCAAATCAAATTTGAATTCAAATGCAAACCAACTCATCCCTATCCACTTGGGCGTGAGAAGAGAAGGTGTGAGGCTGCTTTGTACATGAAAAGGTTTCACGAGAAACTCTTTCTCGTGTGAGATATGGGGTGCTAAAGTGGATAAGGTCATGAAGGCGCAAGAGATAAGTTATCCATTCAAATTCAAACATGCTTTGAACTTGAATGGTTAACTAATCAATTTTATCCAAAGATTGGCGTACAAGAGTGGGCATGAGAAGGGCTTTGCGTGAGAGAAAATTCATGAGAAGTTTCTTCTCGTGAATTCAAATGGGCGCAGAGATTTGAGGTGGCGCAGGGATTCAAATTCAAATGGTAGTTTAATCTTAATTGAACCAACCTAATCAAAATAGGTTAAGCACAATTAGACTAAATTAAACCCAACTTAATTAAGCTTAATTAGGCTCAATAAAATTCTAATCAAATTAGGAATTGACTAAGCCCAACCACTGATCAAATCAGGGACCAAACCATCTCAACGATTAGGTCAACTCTTAACCTAATCGGGTCCAACCCAACTGAATCCAATTCAATTGGACTTGATCCAAAAATAATTACTCAATCAAATTGAGTTAATTAGTGATCAAATCATTAATTAAACCTCTCATAAATATTGAGTCCAAATCTGATGGGCAATCGGGTATCAAAGTCCATCAATATGAAACCTTGATCGAAGAGTCCCAAACCAGTGGGACTCTTGACCCCGGTACCCAAAATGTGTGGGACTCGTGATCAGAAAATTTTGATTCTCGATCACATAGTCTTAAATACGTAAGACTCATAGTCTTCGAATATTAGGACTCATCATCAGCCATCAGATCAGATAGGAACCTCTAATGTGTGTGACCCCACAGGTTCGAACCTAAGCCGGTAGCACAGGAATCAATTCCTGTACTAATCAAAGTGATCATCTAGCAATGATACCCGATGTCTGAATAGGTTGAATAGTCACAATCATAACACTCAGAACCTACGTGAATATGGTTACTATATAATTCATCCCTTTTGACCCCTGTGTTTAGGATGACTCAGGGTTAAACTGTCAACCCTGATCAGATCATCCGAATCGTGCTCAACTCAAACAGTCCTGTGACTCCTCACTAGGACTACCCTGGCCAAGATTTTGCTAAATTAAAGTACGACTGTATATAACTCCTAAACTGGAGTGGTCAATCCCATCTTGACACACGCACCGACAAGTCAAGTACTTGACTACACCAAATAGCCTTCCGTCACTGAATTAGAAATTCAGGTAGTCCAGTGCCTAAGTGCAGTGAGTTGTTTGCAAGTCACCGTGGCAGTCTCAGGTCGGAGGGATATTTATACCCATATCCCATCGGAGTAAATCTTGACAGCAGAGATAGCTTCGGAGTCAGTCACGTTCAGTGCAGATGTACCCTTACATCTCACCTGTATGCCATACCAGTGTCTCCATACTCCTTGGTTAAGAGGACAACCAACTTATATGGCACACAACGACCTATGCTCGATAAACATTGTTGTCCTTGGTAATAACGTATCATTTGGTCACGAACAGGTTTAAGGACTAAACGACAAATCCTCTTTTGTCGAGTCTAAATAGTCCTAAAGACTTCACCACAATATAGGAGTTCATTAGAAGATGATAATTTATGCTGAAAAATATCAAAATAACTTTTATTTATTTATGATTTATGTACTAATACAATAAAGAGCACAACCATCAATAGGCTGATGATTGACTTTGGGATACTATTCCCAACAATCTCTCACTTATCCTAAAGCCAATCGGTGCAGTATCTAATACCCATCTTTGACTTGAAGTCATTGAACTCCTTCACCATAATGGCTTTAGTGAATGGGTCGGCCAGATTCTCTTTTTCATCGATCTTCTGAAGGTCGACGTCACCTCGATCCATAATTTTTTGGATGAGATGGTAGCAGCGCAGAATATGCTTCGTCCGCTGGTGTGCCTTCGGTTCCTTCACCTGAGCAATGGCTCCAGAGCTGTCACAGTAGAGTAGAACTGGACCAACAAAAGAGGGTGCTACTCCGAGCTCGGTGATGAATTTTCTCAGCCACATCGCTTCTTTGGCAGCATCTGATGCAGCGACATACTCCGCCTCGCAAACTGAATCAGCCACTGTGTGTTGCTTGAAACTCTTCCAGCAGACAGCCCCACCATTAAGGGTAAAAATAAATCCCGACACACTCTTGCTGTCATCGTGATCAGACTGAAAACTAGAGTCTGTAAACCCTATAAGTCTCAAGTCTGATTCACTATAAACAAGCCACTGGTCCTTAGTATTTCTTAAATACTTCAGGATGGTTTTAATAACCTTCCAGTGATTCTACCCTGGATCAGATTGGTATCTACTCATTCTCCTAGTGAGTATGCCACATCTGGTCGTGTACATGTCATGGTGTACATGATAGATCCCACTGCTGAAGCATATGGAATTCTATCCATACGCTCTCTCTCTTGAGGTGTTGTCGGACAATCCCTCTTCGAGAGAGAAATTTCATGGCCTATCGGTAGATAGCCTTTCTTGGAATTCTCCATGCTAAACCTTTTCAGCATAATATCAATGTATGTGGACTGGAATAAGCCAAGCAACCTTTTAGATCTATCCCTATAGATCCTCATCCCTAGGATGTAGGAAGCTTCTCCCAGATCCTTCATAGAGAATTGTGACGACAGCCAAATCTTTATTCTCTGTAATGCAGGGATATCATTCTCGATTAAGAGAATGTCATCCACATACAATACAAGAAATACTACTATTGGACCATTAGCCCACTTATAAATGTAGGACTCTTCTCCGTTCTTAATGAAGCCATACGTCTTGATCGTTCTATCAAAATATATGTTCCAACTCCGAGATGCTTGCTTAAGTCCATAAATGGACCTCTGTAGCCTGCACACCTTAGATTCATCTGTGGATGTGAATCCTTCAGGTTGTATCATATACACCTCTTCGTCTAGCTCTCCGTTTAGGAAAGCTATTTTCACATCCATTTGCCAGATTTCATAGTCCAGATGGACAGCTATCGCAAGCATAATCTGAATGGATTTGAGCATTGCCACAGGAGAAATGTCTCATCATAGTCTATACCATAACGTTGACGATATTCCTTGGCAACCAGATGGGCTTTATAGGTTTCCACCTTTCCGTCTGCACCCCTCTTCCTCTTGAAGACCCACTTACACCCTATGGGTTTTACTCCTTCGGGTGGGTCAACTAATGTCCACACATCGTTGACCTTCATGGACTCCATTTCAGATTTCATGGCCTCTAGCCATTTCTCAGAGTCAGGTCTCTGCATTGCATCCATGTAGGTGATCGGATCTTCATCGTTTTCATCAAGTTCGATAGGGTCTCCGTTTCGAACCAAGAAACCATAGTATCTGTCCGGTCGATCGCCTTAAGGGCGTAGGAACAACGGGCTCCGGATCTGATCTAATCAAATTCGGTTCAGGTTCAGCTACTTGTGTCGATTTTTCCACCTGCCGAACTTCCTCAAGTTTGACCTTAGAGGCAAAGTCCCTTCATCAAGGAACTCCTTTTTTAAAAAGATTGCCTTAAGACTGACAAACACCTTTTGCTCATCAGCTAGGTAGAAATAATACCCTTTGGTCTCTTTTGGGTACCCTATAAAATTATACTTGTCAGACCTAGGTCCAAGCTTGTCCGTAATTAAATGTTTAACATAAGCCAGACACCCCCAAATCCTAAGGTGCGAGAGTACTAGCTTACGTCCTATCCATAACTCATATGGCATTTTGGTTACAGACTTACTCGAAATCCTATTTAGAAGGTAACAAGCCGATTCGAGCGCATATCCCCAGAGGAAGATCGGCAGACCAGCAAACCCCATAATGGATCGGACCATGTCTAACAAGGTCCGATTCCTCCTTTCAGACACACCATTATGCTGTGGTGTTCCAGGAGGAGTCTACTGAGAGAGAATCCCATTCTCTCCTAAATATGTTAAAAATTCATTGGAAAGGTATTCACCTCCTCGATCAGATCGAAGAGTTTTAATACACTTCCCAGTTTATTTTTCTATCTCATTTCGAAATAGTTTGAATATTTCAAACGACTCCGACTTATGCTTCATTAAATAGACATACCCATACCTCGATAGGTCGTCTGTGAAGGTTATGAAGTAAAAATATCTACCTCTTACACTTGAGCTCATGGGTCCACATACATCAGAATGTACCAGATCCAAGAGTTCACTGGCTCGCTCACCTTTTCTAGTAAAAGGTGACTTAGTCATCTTCCCAAGAAGACAGGACTCACAGATTGGAAGTGATTCACAATCACCAACTTCAAGAATTTCTTCTTGAGCCAACCTGTTTATCCTATTCTTATTGATATGATCTAGCCTACAGTGCCAAAGGTAGACATCTGACACATTATCTATTCTAGGACGTTTATCGGAGGTTTGAACCACATTAACAGGCTATGACAGTAAGTAAATTCCATTATCTAGTTGTCCAATAAATATTGTAACACCATTCAAAATGATATTGCAAATATTTTCTTTTATTAAAAATTGATAACCGTACATGGCCAAAAGGCCTACAGAAATAATATTTAATAAAAAGCTTGGACAATAGTGACATTCACTTAGAATTACATTACGAGAATTGATTACAAAGTTCATGATTCCTAAAGCTAGAACTGGAACTTTGCTTCCATCTCCAATGTTCAGGAACCTCTCGCCATCATCAAATCTCTTACTGACCTGCAGACCCTGCATCGAATTGTAAATATGATAAGGGCTTCCGGTATCCAATACCCAAGCAGTAGTATCACAAATGAAAAAGTTGTAAAGTGTTATCATATAATTACCTTGCTTCTTCTTCGGCCTGTTTGGGTCCAGGGAGGCAATGTATAGAGGACAGTTCCTCTTCCAGTGCCCCTGCTTCTTACAAAAGAAGCACTCCGTCTGGCTTTGGTCGGGCTTGTGCTTCTTGGTCTGACCTTGTGCAGACGTCCCAGCATGCAGCTGCACCTTCTTGTTCTTGTTCTTCTTGTTCTTCTTCCCTTTCTTAAAGGATCGATGACCAGAAGAAGACCCTCCCACAACATTCACCGACTCCTTATGGAGCTGGTGGTCCTTCTCAAAATTTTGCAGCAACCCCAACAAGCCGTGGTAGTTCACTGCAGGCTTTGTCATTCGAAAATGAGTAAGGAAGGGGAGGAAGGACTTAGGCAATGAATTAAAGATTGCATCCTTACCGAGCTGCTCGTGCAGGGAAAAGCCCAGTTTACTTAGGCGCTCACTCAATTCAATCATGTACAGTACATGATTGGTGACTGAGACCCCATCCCTCATCCGAGCATTGAAAATGGCACAACTAGTTTTGTGCCTTTCAACATCGTCAGGCATGCCAAAGGAGTCGTTCAATATTTGAAGCATCTCCTACGACTGGGCGTTCTCGAACCTGCAGCTAAACTCATCATTCATTGCCGCCAGCATTATGCACCGAACGATGGTGCGGTCATTGAGCCACTTCTGGTAAGTGTATCAGACCGTCCCTCTCACGTTCGGGACTGGCTCCTCGGGTGCAGGACCGTTACTACATAAAAGATCCGCTCATGCTTAAGGATGATTTTTAATTTTCGATACCATCTATCAAACTTTAGTCCCATGAGCTTGTCATTATCTAATAATGACCGAAGTAACAGGGTAGTGACCATAGCTGCATAAAAAAAAATCAGACCTCTATTAGTATATAAATTATTAATACTAAAGACTTGGACTTTAGTCTAAAGTTTCTCCCAGTATTTTTACGAACTGATAGCCTCAACCTCCAATTCGAGGAATTACTTTAATTCCTTAGTGGGTACTAGAATTCACACAGACTACACACGAACCCAACTTTGGTTGGTCAATCCATGTGCATCTATGGGTAGGTTCATAACCAGTTGTTTCTCTAAACAACTTCTAGTAATCAATTTTACCCTAGAACCTAATCAGTAGGCTTTGGCCTCCACTGAAAAGATCTGGTTAGGTCCAACCATTAACATGACTTGATTTGATGAATCGGATCAATAAATGATCAGGCCTGACTTTGGCCGGCCAACCTGACCACCATCAGAAAGACTCAAACCAAATTATCATACTATGAATGATAATTCCATTAGTCAATAAGCACCAGGCCTTTGGGCCTCCAATGATTATTAAACTAATGGACTCATTATCACTCACTTAATGGGAGGCTATGACTTAGTTATCACTATAACTTAATCATTTTAGGGACCTAATAATTTTGAGAATTTTATTAAGTGAAGGAAGAGAAGAAATTAACCAGCCAATTTCAATCCTCCCACTGACTTCACCAAGTCAGATTAAAAAAGATTTAATTAAAGCTGGCATTAGGAGCACCTAAATCAGTCACACTGATTTACCTAATGACATGAATTAGCCCTAATCACCAAGTGATCTAATCAAAACCTAACTCACCAGATTGGTCAGGTAAGTGAGATCAGTGGTGGGGATATGCCATTAACTCGTCAGAGATCGAATCAATGAGAGTAGCTCCCACTTAAGAACCACTGGTCAAACTGCCGAACTTACCTTAGACACCAACTGGTTCATTAGTTTTAATTTGATCAACTTAGTAAATAGGATTCCACCGCGTAGCCATGAATTAAGTCCATCTTGGTCTAGTTAAAGATATGGACCCATTTAACTGCAACTATTGGAGTTGAGTCTAGAGTGTCCTTGACCTAATCTAATTCAACTTTTGATTAGATTTGATCAATTACTCTAATTTAGTCTATTTCTTTAAGCTAACCTTAGGTCCAACCCAATTATGGATCTAATCCATCTAACCCATTGACCCACAAGTTTATGCAATTGTCTTAGGTCTTAATTCACAATTCTAGACCAACTTGACAACACTTAATTCTTTTAATTAAGTATTTGGACTGATGGGTCAGGGTTTGGCTTTTCGAAAATAATTTTTAAATTTGAAAGGTTTTATTTTCTGTTCACCAAATATGTTGACTCATTTCACAAATAGATTAGCACATTTCATAAATAGCAATCCTATTCCTAATTACATAACAAAAAATAACTCAATCAAAATAAATCATGAATATTCCTTTAGATCTAATCTAACACATTCATGATAAATTTTATAATTGAACCTTTACAATTAAATCCTTTCGCTGCTTCATCTGCATAGGATATAATTGCAGCGGCATCCCTACCGCCATAGGAGACCCCATCGAATGGGAGGAGAGGGCCTTTAAACCCTACTTTTCTCTTATGATCGGACGGCCATGGCAACCAACCCAATTAGATTACTTGCTACTTGGATCAAGTATATCTAAATATACCAATTTTAAAATTTAAATTTCAAATTTCAAATTTTAAAATTTAAATTTTAAATTTCAAATAAATTTCAAATTTTAAATTTTAAATTTTTAAATTTTAAATTTTTAAATTTTAAATTTTAAATTTTAAATTTTGAATTTAAACTTTTAGATTACAACTTAATCTATGCATGCAAATTCATATATCATATCTTAGAACCTGCTTTGATACCATTTGAAGCGAAATTTGAGTGCAGGGATAAAATGATAATTTTAAAACTTTTTCAAAATCACTATTTTATAATGAAAATAATTAATTAATCTAATTAATTAATATATATTTATCCTACACTAGGATCTAAATATGATATATAGCATGCATGCATTTAAATTTGAAATTCAAATTCGAACACTAAATAATTTACTGTTCTATATTCAGAACATAATACCTTTATGCGGGTAGTCGATCTCTGCAATCTGATCACCGTCAGAAGGATCTGATCATCGCAATGCAGTCACACAGTATGTATGGCCTCTACGGATCATCCACATGAGGCTCCCGATCTGATCGGCTCCTCATGAGTGCTAGCTCGTTATAGAACCCTTTCGATGGTTGATGCTGATCGAACTCCTTCGATCGATATCTGCCGATTCCACGGATACCCCAGATCATCAACAAATATGCTTGAGAGATAGATGATTCTCTCCCTTTAATTTGGTGGGCTCACGACACTCGTAGCTCACTAACTCACTTCTCGAACCCCAGGCTGAAACCCTAGGGAACACACTGAAAACCCTGCGCCCAATTTTTTTCTTTTCTTTCTTTTTCTCTCGAAAGGTTTTGGACCTTCACCTCATGCACAAGGCTTCCTCACACCCCACTTTCTTTCTCAAAATTTTTTTACGCATGCCCCACTTCCCTATCTCTTTTAAAATAGTTCAAAACATGTCTTATCCGTGTGAGAGGATAAAGATAAGTGGTTGCACATTTGAATTCAAATCAAATTTGAATTCAAATGCAAACCAACTCATCCCTATCTACTTGGGCATGAGAAGAGAAGGTGTGAGGCTTCTTTGTGCATAGAAAGGTTTCACGAGAAACTCTTTCTCATGTGAGATATGGAGCGCTAAAGTGGATAAGGTCATGAAGGCGCAAGAGATAAGTTATCCATTCAAATTCAAACATGCTTTGAATTTGAATGGTTAACTAATCAATTTTATCCAAAGATTGACACACAAGAGTGGGTGTGAGAAGGGCTTTGCATGAGAGAAAATTCATGAGAAGTTTCTTCTCGTGAATTCAAATGGACGTAGAGATTTGAGGTGGCACAGGGATTCAAATTCAAATGGTGGTTTAATCTTAATTGAACCAACCTAATCAAAATAGGTTAAGCACAATTAGACTAAATTAAACCTAACTTAATTAAGCTTAATTAGACTTAATAAAATTCTAATCAAATTAGAAATTGACTAAGCCCAACCCCTGATCAAATCAGGGATCAAACCATCTTGACGATTAGGTCAACTCTTAACCTAATCGGGTCAAACCCAACTGAATCCAATTCAATTGGACTTGATCCAAAAATAATTACTCAATCAAATTGAGTTAATTAGTAATCAAATTATTAATTAAACCTCTCATAAATATTGAGTCTAAATCCGATGGGCAATCGGGTATCAAAGTCCATCAATATGAAACCTTGATCGAAGAGTCCCAAACCAGTGGGACTCTTGACCTCGGTACCCAAAATGTGTGGGACTCGTGATCAGAGAATCCTGATTCTTGATCACATAGTCCCAGACACGTAGGACTCATAGTCCATGAATATTCAGACTCATCATCAGCCATCAGATTAGATAGGAACCTCTAATGTGTGTGATCCCGCAGGTTCGAACCTAAGTCGGTAGCACAGGAACCAATTTCTGTACTAATCAAAGTGACCATCTAGCAATGGTACCCGATGTTCAGATAGATCGAATAGTCGCAATCACAACACTCAGAACCTACGTGAATATGGTTACTATATAATTCATCCCTTTTGACCCCTGTGTTTAGGACGACTCAGGGTTAAACTGTCAACCCTGATCAGATCATTCGAATCGTGCTCAACTCAAACAGTCCTGTGACTCCTCACTAGGACTACCTGACCAAAGTTTTGCTAAACTGAAACACGACTGTACATAGCTCCTGAACTGGAGTGGTCAATCCCATCTTGACACACGCACCGACAAGTCAAGTACTTGACTACACCCAGCAGCCTTCCGTCACTGAATTAGAAATTCAGGTAGTCTAGTGCCTAAGTACAGTGAGTTGCTTGCTAGTCACCATGGCGGTCTCAGGTCGGAGGGATATTAATATCCATATCCCATCGGAGTAAATCTTGACAGTAGAGATAGCTCCGGAGTTGGTCACGTTCAGTACAGATGTACCCTTACATCTCATCTATATGTCATACCAGTGTCTCCACACTCTTTGGTTAAGAGGACAACCAACCTATATGGCACACAATGACCTATGCTCGATAAACATTATTGTCCTTGGTAACAACGTATCATTTGATCGCGAACAGATTTAAGGACTAAACGACGAATCTTCCTTTGTTGAGTCTAAATAGTCCTAAGGACTTCACTACAACACAGAAGTTTATTAGAAGATGATAATTTGTGATAAAAAATATCAAAATAACTTTTATTTATTTATGATTTATGTACTAATACAACAAAGAGCACAACCGTCAACAGGCTGACGATTGGTTTTGGGACACTATTCCAACAAGCACAACAAACATAAAAGATTTATAGTGGTTCGGTGTCAACCTTGCACCTACATCCACTTTTTAAGTCCCTACTTGAGAATTCAATCAACTAAAGATTTTAAGAATATAACACGTCAAACAACCCCGACCCTTGCTATCCCAGTAAGAATTCTTATTTCTTGGATACAAGCCAACCCATAATACTTCAATTTCTGATTTAGATCAACCTATCTGAGTTTTGGAACCCTCCAAAACTCAAAACCCAAAATATAATAGGAAGAAAAATAGTGTATAGAAATTTCAGCACAACAATCCCTTAGATGAGCACAATAAATGCAATAAAAATATAATACTTAAGGAGAAGAAGCTTTTGCTAAACAGTCTTAATGGATTTGCATACTTGAATGTAGCTGGAGAGTGGTTGGTGAGCTGATTGAATGCTTCTTTCCTCTCTTTTTGGAGATTTTTGAACTTTCATGGATGTGAGCTTTGAATGCTTGCAAACTTATGATTTCTCACTTCAAGAGAGCATTTATAATCACCATTTGTACTCAAACATATCTTAGTGTTGGTTAAGAACTATTGGAGAGTATTTAATGTGCATTAAATATATCAAAAATATGTTGAAAACTAGCCGTTACAAAGTTCATCCAGAATGGGACGTCCCATGGAGTGCCCCACTAGCAATGGGACATCCCATAGGATGCCCTAATTGATCAGACAGAAAATTCAGCTTTTTATTTTGACCTCAGAGTCTCAGAAGTCATCCCATATAGGTTGTCCCACTGCATGGGTTGTTTCACTACGTGCCATGAGTCAAAACAAAGCGTGCCGACTACCCAATGAAAGGGGATGACCCAAATGGGTCATCCCATTTTGTATCAGTCTAATTTTTTATATATTTAAAGTTTAAAACTTATCAGAATACTTTTAAATACTCTTAAATAGATTTAAATTAATTCGACACCCTCAACAGGCTTCAAAAACTTCTTCAAATTGTAGAAACTTTAACTTTGGCATACTTGATGAGGCTTTTCAGATCCAATCTTTTGGACTACTTGAAATATCACAAAAATATTCTTTAAAGATAAAAAACTCATTAGTAGTCTCCTCAAATAGTTTACGATCATCAAAATTAATTTTTGGAGCAATAATCTCTCCCTTTTTGATGATGACAAAATATTTGAGTGTTCGTAAAATAAAACCATAAAGCTAAAAAAATTTGGATTTATGGAGCACTTATAGGAATATGCCCAAGATTAAACATAGAGAATCATAAGATACATATTTTTAGTAAATGTTAATATTTTAATTTATTTTGCTGAAACTCATTTGTGAAGGTATCAGAGTTTTTTTTATGATTATTTTTAATTAGTCAAAATTCTCCTCTTTCTTGTATGAAACAGATAAAAATAATCATTTTGATCATTTTGAAAAAGATCTTTTCCTTTCTTATATAAAGAGTATTCAATTTATAAATTTTTTTTTATTGAAACAAAGATGGTTCATAAAACAATTTTGTTCTTCTCTTCCTTATTTTTAGTATCAGAGCAATAAATGTGAAAGGAATGTTTCTTTCTTTTTTTCTCATTTTGATATCAAAGCAAGGATGAAACCATTAGAACAAGAATTAAAAGAGAAGGAATAGGAGCATTTTGTAAAATCAAAAATGGATGTATCAAAATATTTTGATATCAATGCAAAAATAAAATTATCAGAGTAATTTTTCAAAAGGTATTAAAATGAAGGTAAAGATAGATATAGTAGAGTAAAAAAAATTGGCGTATCAGAACAAAATACCATATCAGAGTAAAAAAGTTAAAAGGTTTCGATGAGATAAACAAGACTACACTACTTTTATACCATTCCATCCATTCTCTCTTTTTTTGACATCATCAAAAAATGGACTAGAGGGAGTAAGATTTTTCATGATTGCATATCAGGTATTAAAGCAATAGTAAAGTCATCCAAATATAACAATCATTCATTCATCCAAAAAGAATAGAAATGAGCCATATAAAATGATAATAACCTCATTCATTAATTACAACAAAAAGAGAGGTTACAAGAGTCATAATATATATCTATGAGCACAAGACTCTCATACATTCAACTACTAAAACAAAGTACAATAACAAAGTAACCTAAAAAGTCTAGTACAAAAGGATCAGAACAGTGAGAATGGGCATCGAGCTTAAGATCAAGATAGGTAAAATATGATCAGCCTCATCCTCGACCGAAGGGTTCAGTTCGAGAGGAAGATGTCGGAGGATGGAATGTAATGGACTGGACAAAGGCTGGCTCACTGGATGCAGAGGGCTTGGACAGAAGCTGAGTCCTAATAGCATCAAGTTGGGACAAGACCTCCCTCACCAAAATTTGGAGCTCATCTAAATCAGCAGATATAAAGTCTCTGAAATCTCTGATATCTGCACGAATCAGCTCAAGAAAAGAATGAAGCTGGCCGTGAAGTCTCTCTATCTCTCAAGCTAAATCATCCAACTGAGATGAAGAGGTGGTCGATGTGCTCGCTTCTATCGATAGAGAATCTAAAATCCATCTGATCTCCCTCTCAATATCAAAAATTCTGCCACTGAACCTGAGTAGGGAGCTCTCCACACTCTCCAGTCTAGTACTCAGATTAGACAAGAGCTCCATCAATAAAGATATGTGTGGCATGACAGAAAAGTCCAAGGAAGGATCAGAAAAAGAACTCGATGGAGGCTGGCGATACTACTGTTGCTGCTGCACCTACTGAAAAATTTGCTCCTGATACTGCTGAAACTAATGGAGCTACTGAAGAACCTAATCTTGAAACTACTACTGCTGAACAGATAGAATCTCTATCACTCTCTCAGCCAACAGTCTCATATCATCATCCCACAGACTAAAAGATGGCACGGTACGGTTCGATGGGGGTAATCTGATTGAGGGTCCTGCCTCAGGCTCCGATACAGGGTGATCAACTAGACTTTATCTGGGTACAGGTGGTGAAGATGGATCCTCCCCCTCAGCATACTCCTCCTCCTCATCGTCCTCCTCTTCGGTTGTAGCTGCATGGCCCTTGGCCCAATGGCCATTAACTCTAACAAATCCCATACATCGAAGGGAGTGGTCGTTGTAGGTGTCGGTGTATGATAGTTTACAAATAATCTTTCTCTCAAAGCTCACTCCAGACTCTCTAAAAATTATTGTGAGAGCCATACCATATGGCAAGGAAGCCTTGGATCTATTCAAAGCTTCCCTCATGCCATCAATCATCAGGAAAGGTAGGTTCAGGGGAGTTTCAGAAATAACATGGTATATCAAGCAGATATCCCTACCAGTCATCAAATCATATCTTTTTCCTCTGGAGAAGAAAATCCTAGACACTATGTGGTGGAGCAACATCTTCTCCACACTCAGATCCTTGGCTTCAATTTTCAAAAATCCTTCTACATCCTCTCTTCCAAAGATAGTCCTGAGTCCAATTTTCTTTTTGAAAAGCTCATCTAGGTAACTACTCTCACAAGGCATCTGAAGGAGTCTACCTAGTCTAGGTGATTTCAGAATAATTTGGACACCCTTCATCATAGACCTCAAAACTCCATCAGAGAAGTCTAAATTTGAGTAAAATTCTTTGACAAGATCAATATACACAGATTCAGATAAATTACAGAAAAATCTCCATCCATGCTTAATCAAGTTCTCTCTAATGAAAAAATCATCACTCCTCAAGAAACGAAAATCTACATTTCTTTCTAGAGCTACTTTTCTTGCAGATAGAGGGATCTTACTTGGTGTAATTGATGGAGAAGCTTGAGTAGGTGCTTGAGCTGCCTTCTTCCTCTATTCCTCAGCCTCCAAAGACCTTACAGACTTTTTTCTCTGTGGCAACCTCATTTTAAGGGCTATTGTCCCAAGGAGAGGAGAAAAATTAGTCAAGAGGGTAGAGAGGGATGAGAGATGAATAGAAATGAAGAGGAGAAGAGGGTTTAGGAGTGTTTCTCACATATTTTGCAGGTTAGGGCTTGAAATTTGGTAAAGATTATAAGGGCAAGCCGTGAGAGAGAGAGAGATAGCTTAAGAATTTGGGATGATGATCCAAGGTTTTGTGAGCTTTTGAGGTTGGTGGAGATCTAAGAGAGGATTCTGAGGTTTGGAACGAGAGGAAGAGGAAAGATTTTGGGGTTAGAGTCATCCCAAATGAATTTTAAATAGAATAAAAAATGGGTCAGCTCAAGGGAGAAAGATCATACCCATTCAATTGGGACGTCCCATGGGACGCCCCATCTAGGGTTACATCAGGTGATGGAAAAAATATTTAAAAATAAAAAAAAAATTAAAAAAAATTTAAAATATGTCATATTGAGTTGAGATGATCATGAGAAGTCCAGATAAATTTTGGTATAATTTTTGATTGAATATTTCAATAAAAAAATCCGAGAAGATATCTAAATAGCACTGATGATTTTTTAATTATCTTAAAAAAACTTAAAAAAAATAGATGGCTCCCAAAATTAAGATAATAAAGTTAAAAAATTTTTGAAAGATTTTGAAAATAAAATTATGATTGAAGTTTAAGCAGAAGGGTCTAAGATACCCAATTCTCTTCTAATTTTATAAAATTTATTTTTATTTAGTACTTTGGTGAAAATATTAGCTAGTTACTTTACAGTATTTATGTATTCAAGTGTTGTATCATTATTTTGAATATGTTCTCTTATAAAATGATATCTAATTTCAATGTATTTTGATCTAGAGTATTGAATTAAATTTTTGGTCAAATTGATAGTACTAGTATTATCACATCTTATGGAGATATTTTTAAGTTTAATACCAAAATCTATGAGTTGTTACTTAATCCACAGAATTTGAGCACAGCAACTTTTGACTGCAATGTATTCGGCCTCGGCCGTAGACAATGCTATCGAATTTTGCTTCTTGCTAAACCAAGAGATTAAGTTCACTCTTAGAAATTGACAAGTTTCACTAGTACTTTTCCTATCTAATTTACATTCATCAAAGTCTGTATCTGAGTAACCTATTAAGTCCATAGAGCCTATCATGCCTCTATAGAGCTTTGAATCAATATTTTTACCATGTTCATTTTTTTCTAATTTATAGAAAGGGGTCATAGGTGTACTTATAATTTTTGAGCTCTCCATTCTAAATTTCTTTAATAGTTCTCTTGTGTACTTACTTTGGATGATGGAGATCCCTTCCTTCATTTGCTTCATCTGGAGTCTGAGAAAGAAGGTGAGTTCTCCCATCATGCTCATCTCAAACTCCCCCTACATGAGCTTAGCAAATTTTTGGCACAAATCTTCATTTGTAGACCCAAATATAATATCATCAACATATATCTATATAACTAAAATTTCTTTATCTTTTCTTTTTATAAATAGAGTTGTATCAATTTTTTCTCTTGAAAAATTATTTTTTAATATAAACTTATGCAATCTTTCATACCAGACCCTAGGAGCTTATTTTAATCCATACAATATTTTATTTAATTTAAATACATGATCTAAAAATTTATAACTTTCAAAACCTGAAGGTTGTTCAATATATACTTCTTCAGCAATATAACCATTTAGAAAAGTACTTTTAATATCCATTTGAAATAATTTAAAGTTTATAAAATAAGCAAAAGCAAGTAGCATTCTTATGGCTTCTAGTCTAGCAACAGGAGCAAATATTTCTTCAAAATCAATTTCTTCTTGTTGATTATATCTTTTAGCAACTAATCTTGCTTTATTTCTTATTACATTTTTATCTTCATCTAATTTATTTCTATATACCCATTTAGTTCCTATTATGGGGTGATTTTTAGATCTAGCAACCAGTATCCATACATTATTTCTTTCAAATTGATTTAACTTTTCTTGCATGGCAATTATCCAATTATGATCTTTTTCAGCTTCATCTATTATTTTAAGTTCTAGATATGAAATAAAAGTTACATAATTACAAACATCTCTAAGAGAGGATCTAGTTCTTACTCCTTATACCAGATCATCAATTATTAATTCTTTAGAGTAATTGTAGACATACCTTCATTCTCTTGGAAGATTATCTGTATCTTGAGGTTATTCTTGAATGTTCTGATCATTGATGCTTTCATCCTTATGTTTTTCATCCAATTGATCCTTATTTTGCTCATTTGAATCATTGATGGTGAGCTCTTTCATTCCATCTTCTATGATACCTGCATCATCAGCATCTTCTCTCTTCCTTAATGGAAGGTCATTAGTTTCATCAAAAACTACATGAATTGACTCAACTATTAAAGTTCTTTTATTAAACACTCTAAAAGCTTTGCTAGAAGTGGAATATCCAAGAAAAATAGCTTCATCAGATTTAGCATCAAACTTACCTAAGCTATCTTTGTCATTATTTAAAACAAAACACCGAAAATCAAAAATATGAAAATAACCTAAGTTAGATTTTCTACCTTTCCATAATTCATAAGGTGTTTTCTTTAAAATTGATCTTATTAAAGCACGGTTGAAGATGTAACATGCTGTGTTGATTGCTTCTGTCCAAAATTACTTTGGGAGCTTGCTTTCACATAATATAGTACGGGCCATTTCTTCTAGAGTTCTATTTTTTCTCTTTACAACTCCATTTTGTTATGGTGTTTTAGGTGTTGAAAAATTATAATCTATGCCTTTTTCATCATAAATTTTTTTCAAATTTTTATTTTCAAATTTAGTGCCATGGTCACTACGAATTAAAATAATTGATAAATCTTTTTTATTTGAAATCTTTCGACAAAACTCAAAAAATACTGAAAATGCTTCATCCTTAGATGCTAAAATCAAAACCCAAGTCAAATGCGAAAAATCATCAATAATTATAAAATCATATCTTTTACCTCTTAGACTAGTTGTTCTTGTAGGACCAAATAAATTCATATGTAAGAGTTTTAAAGGTTTAAAAGTTAAAATAATATTCTTAAATTTAAAAAAAATTCTTGTTTGTTTACCTAATTGACATGCATCACAAATTTTATCTTTGTTAAAATTAATTTTTGATAAATCAAAAATCAAATCTTTTTTAATGATTTTAGAAAGTGTGTGTATACTAATATGTGCAAGTCTATGGTACCAAAGCCCACTAGTTTCATTAATTTTAGCATTCATGGCTATAAGACATTGCATGTTTTGTATGGAAAGATTATTCAAATCAACCATATATACATTGCTATTCCTATATCCAATGAATCTAGTGCTAACATCAGAGGGATTGGTTACAATACACATAGATGATTCAAAAATTACTTTGTATTCTTTATCATATAATTGACTAATACTAAAAAACTTATGCTTAAGACCATCTACAAGTAATATATTTTCAATACAAGTGAAGGGAGTGATACCAACGTTACCAATGCCAATGATCTTTCCTTTGCCATTATCTCCAAAGGTGACCACCCTCTATTTTTTGCTTTCAATGTGATGAATTGAGATTCATCACCAATCATGTGTCTTGAGCATCCACTACCAAGATACCATTTTCATTTTGTTGCTTGGGATGCAAGACACACTTGCACACATAAAGTTAAGTTTTAACCTTAGGTATCCAAGCTAACTTGGATCCTTTGGGGTTAGTCACAATGGTTCTTTTTGGAACCCATATTTTCTTAATATTTCTATCACCAAATTTATTTGATAAACATGAATAAGCTTTATGCCCTACTTTGCCATATTTAAAATAAGTAATATTGGGTAATTTTCTTATGGATGCATTGACAAAATTATTTTTTAAAAATTTTTATTTTCTAAGAGTGCTATAGCTAAGTCCAGCTTTATCATATACAGCTTTTTGACTATCAATGATCATCTGAAGTTTGTTTGAACTTAATATAAATCTATCAACTATAGATTTTGTTGGGTACAAAATACCACCTCAGCCGAAGTTCGCGCCAGGAGTGACCCTCCGGGGATTCTGCCAACTTCCGACCTTCGGCGACATCTTTCCGAACCTCTCCGACGGCCAAGCTTCCACAGCATTCCCGGGTTCTGTCGATGGATAAACCCCCGCCAGCGTCGACCAGATTCTTCACGACGGGCAGACTCCGTCCGGACTCCTACGGGAGCCGGGCTTCATCCCCGACTTCAACTGCAGGGCGACTTCAACTGCAGGGCGACTTCAACTGCAGGTAGACTTCATCCGGACTCCTACGGGAGCCGGACTTCGCCCCCGACTTCTATTGCAGGCAGACTTCGTCCGGACTCCTACGGGAGCCGGACTTCATCCTCGACTTCTACTGCAGGCAGACTTCATCCGGACTCCTACGGGAGCCGGATTTCGCCCCCGACTTCTATTGCAGGCAGGCTCCGTCTGGACTCCTACGGGAGCCAGACTTCATTCCCGACTTCAACTGCGGGGCGACTTCAACTGCAGGTAGGCTCCGTCCGGACTCCTACGGGAGCCGGACTTCATCCCCGACTTCAACTGCGGGGCGACTTCAACTGCGGGGCGACTTCAACTGTAGGTAGGCTCCGTCCAGACTCCTACGGGAGCCGGACTTCATCCCCGACTTCAACTGCAGGGCGACTTCAACTGCAGGTAGACTCCGTCCGGACTCCTATGGGAGCCAGACTTCATCCCCGACTTCGACAGCAGGGCGACTTCAACTGCACGTAGACTCCGTCCGGACTCCTATGGGAGCCGAACTTCGTCCCCAACTTCAACTGCGGGGCAACTTCAACTGCAGGTAGGCTCCATCCGGACTCCTACGGGAGCCGAACTTCATCCCTGACTTCAACTGCAGGTAGACTCCGTCCGGACTCCTACGGGAGCCGAACTTCATCCCCGACTTTGACAGCAGGGCAACTTCAACTGCAGGTAGACTTCATCCGGACTCCTACGGGAGCCGGACTTCGCCCCCGACTTCTATTGCAGATAGCCCTCGCCTATAGTACTAACGCTCAAGGCACCCAATGGTGGATGGCCCGCCAGCAACATCCGAGCTCCTTCCAGATGGATAGCCATCTCTCTCCGCCAGGCACCTCAACTGAACCTCGGCTGACACGCCTAGACCCCCTGACAGGCCGCAGTAACGGCCACGACTCTGCTCCACTTCCTGCGATGGATTTCGTGCGGCTCCATTACTCCCTGACAGGCCGCAGTAACGGCCACGACTCTGCTCCACTTCCTACGACGGATTTCATGCGGCTCCATCACTCCCTGGCAGGCCGCAGTAATGGCCACGACTCTGCTCCACTTCCTACGATGGATTCCGCACGACTCCATCACTTTCTCGCAGGCCACAGTAACGGCCACGATTCTACTCCACTTCCTGCGACGGATACCACGCAGTCTCTCCACCCTCTGGCAAGTCATGACAACGGACGCCGCTCCACTACCCACAACAGGCTCCACGTGTCAGGCCACAATAATGGCCATGATTCTGCTCTACTACTCTTCATAACAGACTTCTCCTGGCTCCGAACGGCACACTGACAGATGGTTACAAAATATCGCCATCAAGCCTGTTGCACCCTCCGCCTATAAAAAGAGAAGATCCCAGATACGTTATTCTCTAAGCTCTAATTTCTATCTCGAAACTCTGCTAAAATTCTTGTTCGAGTACTGTATTCTTGTTGAGACAGAAAACTGACTTGAGCATCGGAGGGTCTTGCCGGAGCAACCCCACCTCCGATTTAGACTTTTTTTTGCAGGTTTCGATGGCGACCGTGACTCCCTCGACTCCAGCTTCTCCGGTGCAGGCAGATTTTTGCACCAACAGGATTGGCGCTAGAGGAAGGGGTGTGTCTTCGCAGTACCCTTGTTCTTAAAGGAGAGCTCAACGGGACCACCTCCGGTCATCTTCCCCGTCATCCTCTTCTCCTTCCTCTGCTAGATTTTCGCCCGATGCCACCCCGCAGAGTGTCCGCGCAATGATCTACGGCCTCCGCGACCAGATCTCAGGCTCCAGCCTCACCTCCAGTTTCCCAGCCTTCTCCTCCCTCTCTGGCTATAGCCGTTGGCGTGGAGCGATCAAGCGATAGGCTTCCGGCGGATGTCACCAACACCATCATGGGAGAATCTCGACAGGAAGCGACCAGCGTATCGATCGTACCTCCCAAGCGACGAAAGATTGAAGAGTCCATAACCTTTACTGAAGAAGATGCTCAGGGAGTTCAATTTCCTCATAACGATGCAGTTGTAGTTTCTTTGAATATAGCTAATTACAATGTCCGTCGTATTTTTGTTGACAATGAAAGTTCGGCCGACATTCTGTTCTACGACATCTTCTCGAAAATGTCCATCCTTGACGGCCATTTGCGACCAATTAACTCCCCACTCGTAGGGTTCAGCGGCAACGCTGTCCCGATGGAGGGAGCGATAACTTTGACTGTGGCTGCGGGTCGATACCCAAGACAATCTCGGGCTCCGTTGAATTTTTGGTGGTGAAGGCACCGTCAGCCTACAACGCAATCCTTGGCCGAGCTGGCCTCAACGCTCTCCGGGCTGTCGTGTCAACCTACCATTTGAAATTAAAATTCTCTACCAGCCAAGGGGTCGGAGAGGTCAGGGGAGACCAAGCCCTGGCCAGACACTGCTACAACATAGCCTTGCAAAGAAATGACCAATCCGACCTCTGTCCAGTTGATGGGCTGGATGCCCACGACGACCTCACTGAGGAGAGGGGCGGCCCAATCGAAGATCTGGTTTCGATTCCTTTGAATGACGGGAATGCGGAGCATGTGGTGAAGATCGGCTCCAACCGGGGGAAGAGGTGCAGACGCATCTCATCAATTTTCTATGAAAAAATGCAGATATTTTCGCTTGGGTTCCGACAGACATGCCGGAGATTGACAAGAAAATCATGGAGCACCGTCTGGCCATCGATCCAATGCATCGACCGACGAAAGAAAAAATCCGAGGTCATGCACCGGAGAGGCAGAAAGCGATAGCCGAGGAAGTGGACAAACTCCTGAAAGCTGGATTCATTAGAGAAGTCAATTATCCCGACTGGATTTCCAACGTCATCCTAGTCAAAAAGGCAAATGGCAAGTGGAGGATGTGTATAGACTTCAAAAAGCTGAATAAAGCCTGCCCAAAGGACAGCTACCCTTTGCCCAGAATTGATCAACTGGTGGATGTGACCTCGGGCCATGAGCTTCTCATCTTTATGGACGCATTCTCTGGCTACAATCAAATCAGGATGGCATCGAAAGATGAAGAAAAGACTGCTTTCATGACTAACCGTGGCCTTTACTGTTATAGGGTCATGCCTTTCGGTCTCAAAAATATCGACGCAACCTACCAACGGCTGGTGAACAAAATCTTCAAAGAGCAGATTGGCCGCAACATGGAGGTCTACGTGGATGACATGCTCGTGAAAAGCAGATCTTCCATGAACCACGTTGCCGACCTCGAGAAAACCTTCGGTGCCCTCTGGAAATATAAGATGAAGCTGAACCCGACTAAATGTGCTTTCGGAGTGACCTCGGGAAAGTTCCTGGGCTTCATGGTGTCAGGGCGTGGAATTGAGGCCAATCTAGAGAAAATTCATGCCATCCAGGAGATGGCAGCCCCGAAGTCGATAAAAGAGGTTCAACGCCTTACAGGGAGGGTAGCAGTCCTGAATCCCTTCGTCGCGAGGTCGGCCGAACGGTGCTTACCCTTCTTGCAAACCCTCAAGCGGCCTAAGAACTTCTATTGGACCCCTGAGTGCCAACAGGCATTCGAAGAGCTAAGGAGCTACCTCGGCTCGCCTCCGTTGTTGGCAAAGTCCGAGCCCGGAGAGGAGCTGTTCTTGTACCTGGTGGTCTCCCCTATGGCTCTCGTAGTAGTCTTTGTCAAGGAGGAGGCAAAAATTCAACGGCTGATCTACTATGTCAGTCGCGCGTTGAGAGATGCCAAAACCAGGTATACTAAATTAGAGAAACTAACTTACGCCCTGTTGATTACAGCCCGGAGGCTCTGACCCTACTTTCAAGGGCACACCATAACGCTACTCACCGACCAGCCGATCAAGGCGATTCTGCATCGGACAGATGCCTCCGGGAGGATGGCAAAATGGGCGATTGAGCTCACCGAATTTGACATCAACTATCGACCTAGACCGACGGTAAAAGCTCAGATATTGGCAGATTTTATAGTAGAGTGTACTATCTCAGAGGAGGCTGAATCGGAACAGGGTGAAATTGATGACCTTGAGCTCCGACCGAACTCCCCTGAAGAAGAAGCCGACCTCCCTGGATGCTTTTGGGTCCTCTACGTGGATGGGTCTTCCAACATGTCGGGCGCAGGCACGGGCCTGATCTTAATCAGTCTGGAGGAAATCATCGTGGAGTACGCTCTGCGCTTCGAGTTTCCCGCAACAAACAATGGAGCCAAATATGAGGCTCTGATCGCAGGGTTGAGGATCGCCAAAGAATTAGGAGTAGATCAACTCCAGGTTCACAGTGACTCCCAGTTGGTAGTAGGGCAAGTCAGCGGAAACTATGAAGCGCGGGAGGACAGCATGGCTAAGTATCTTGATAAGGTAAAGGAGCTCGTCCCCGTCTTTAGTGGCTTCAACATCAGGCAGATCCCAAGGATGAAAAATACCAGGACCGATCTTCTCTCCAAGCTGGCTATGCTTGCTCCGACCAAGCTGCCCAATGGTGTTCTCTTTGAAGTTCTGAAGTGCCCGGATACGAAAGAACCATGGCCCATGATGGAAATCGACCACGAATCTAGTTGGATCGACCCACTGATAGCATATCTCAAAGATGGGATTCTCTTTCACGATGCAAAAGAAGCTCGGAAGCTCAGAAATCAAGCCTCCTGGTACATTCTTTATGAGGATAAGTTGTACAAGAGATCATACTCTTTGTCCCTTTTAAAGTATCTCCGACCTTCGGAAGCCGACTACGCCTTGTGGGAGGTGCACAAAGGAATCTGCGGAAGCCATCTGGGGGTTAGATCCTTGTCCCACAAGTTGCTCCGCCAAGGATATTACTGGCCGACTATGCATCGTGACTCAATTGAATATGTCAGAAAGTGCGACCGATGTCAGAGATATGCCAACATCCAGAGACAGCCTGCCACCGAGCTCACACCCTTGAGTGTCCCATGGCCGTTTGCGCAATGGGGGATTGATATCTTTGGACCCTTTCCCGTGGTGTCAGGGCAGAGGAAGTTTCTCTTGGTAGCGATCAACTACTTCACCAAGTGGGTTGAGGCCGAACCGCTGGCGAAAATCACAGAAGCTAAAGTGCAAGACTTCGTCTGAAAGTCAATCATTTGCAGGTTCGGCCTGCCGAGAACCCTAATTACCGATAATGGGCGGCAATTCGCAGGAGCAAGATTCGCTGAATTTTGTGAGGACCTAAACATCTCCCACAACTTCATGTCCGTGGCCCATCCTCAGGCGAACGGCGAAGCTGAAGTGACCAACAGAACTCTGCTGCAAGGGATCAAGACAAGGCTTGAAAGAGCGAAGGAAACTTGGGCAGTGAACTTTATCATGTGTTGTGGGCATACCGAACTACCCAAAGACTGCCCACGGGGGAGACCCCCTTCGCTCTAGCCTTCGAAACGGAGGCTGTTATCCCAATTGAGCTCAAACTCCCGTCAGCACGAGTCGTGGCATTCAACGAGCATCACAATTTGCAAGGTCTTAAAGCCAACCTCGACTTGCTGGAAGAAAGGCGGGAGGTAGCTCAAGTTCGGATGGCAGCCTACAGACAGAAAGTCATCCGCTATTACAACTCCCGGGTCAAGAATAAAGTCATTAGAGCAGGAGACTTAGTGCTTCGGCAAGCCACCGTCTCGTAGCCTCAGGATCGAGGGAAGCTTGCCCCAAATTGGGAAGGCCCATACGAAGTCAAAGAAGTAGTCCAGTCCAGAGCTTATTACCTCAAGGAGCTTGGAGGAGCAGACCTCCTGCGACCATGGAGCTCGAAAAATCTATGAATGTATTACCGATAACTTTATTTTAAAATAAAAGTTTCATATTTACACATCTTCTCTCTTAGCACAAGCCTAAATCGACAGGACAGTCAAAACAAACGGTGTCGGAAGCGGGAGGAGAACGGCGTCACGACAAAACTGAAGGTCCAGTTCTCCTTAGACCGGATGGGGGGAGAGACCCTACAACGCCCGTATGTGCCCCCACAGCCATGTTAGGGACAGGAGGAGAACCTCGCCCTAACATGAGCAAGGTCGAAGGCCCGGTTCTCCTTAGACCAGATGGGGGGAGAGGCCCTACAGCGCCCATATGTGCCCCCACAGCCATGTTAGAGACAGGAAGAGAACCTCGCCCTAACATGAGTAAGGTCGAAGGCCCGGTTCTCCTTAGACAGGATGGGGGGAGAGGCCCTACAACGCCCATATGTGCCCCCACTGCCATGTTAGGGACAGGAGGAGAACCTCGTCCTAACATGAGCAAGATCGAAGGCCCGATTCTCCTTAGATCGGATGGGGGGAGAGGTCCTACAACACCCATACGCGCCCCCACAGCCATGTTAGGGACAGGAGGAGAACCTTGTCCTAACATGAGCAAAGTCGAAGGCCCGACCACTCTTAGAAGTAAGGGGAGAACATCATCCTGACATCGACTAAGGCCCGATCATCCAAGACCAGATCAGAAAAGGAGACCCCTTCGACGGCCCCTTCACGCTCCCGCGACCCCACCAAGAGCAGAGGGAAAACCCTCACTCGAAAAAGAAAAAGGAGAAAGAAGAGGGGAGTCAAAAGGGAAATCGACGGACTGCATCAGCGACGAATCAAAGATGCAGGGAACCTCGTCCCGGCAAGGATTGGGGTTCTTGTCAAAATTCCCGACCTTCGAGAAAGCTCTCAATGCAGGCCCTAGATAAGATGGCTTCCTCGGGGCGACGAGAAGTTCGGACCTCCGAGCCCGAACTCTGCAAGGAGACGCCAAACCCAAGTAGTCCCGGGCAAATCAGCGGCCACAAACGGAGGGATGGATCAATGCGGTGGCAGTCGGGTACCTCCGAACGGTATCGATATCGAGCAAGGCAAAAGTCGAAAAGAGCTCGGCGAACAGCCACTCAACATGCGAGTAAAAAGGTAACGAAAAATTCTCTTCTCATTAGTTAAGTATACATTACAGAGCCCTTGAGGCTGAAGAAGAAAGACGACAAGAAAAGCGAGCTACACAGCAACGGCCAAGAACCTCCAGACAACATCGGCAAAAAAAAAAAAAAAAAGAGAAGAAAAAGGAAAAAGAAAGAAAGAAAAGAAAAGGGGAGTACGACAATAACAATAGTGAATGAAAGAAGTTCGGCCGGCAACAATTTGACACAAGGAGCGGACAAGGTAATAAAATCTCCTTTTCATTCTCGATTAACAAGATGTACGTTACAAGACCCTGGGGGTCGAAGAAAAAGAACATTGATGCAAGGTTCGAAAGGAACACATTAGGAACTACTTCAAGCTCTCGACTTCTCCTTCCGATTCTGTCCTTTTCAGCGGTGTTCTCCAGTGCATGTGATGAGCCTTTCAGCTCTCGCCCCCTGCCTCCTTCCGCTCCATTGTCGGAACCCCAACCCTAGGGGAAAAAGGGTGGGATAGAATTCAAAGGACAGCGACGGCGACGGCAGCAGCGATGACAACCTACATCGGGAAAAACCAGGAGTATCTCGAAAGCCGCGATGGCACCGGAGGCATGCACCATCATCGTGTACTCCACGACGACCACCATCCTGGGTACTTCGGCAAGGTCGGCATGCGCTACTTCCACCGTCCCCGCAATAAGTTCTACTGCCCCACCGTTGGCGCAGACCGCTTCTGGTCCCTCGACCCCGACGACGTCGAGAATTTTGCCACGGTCTGTGACAACAACTCTGCCCCCTTGATCGGTGTCACCCCATTCAACTACTCCAAAATTTTTGGGCGGAACGTGCTCACCGGTTGTTTCCATTATTAAATCCCTGTTGTTGAAGAAATTCTCCCTCGAGCCCCCTTTGAGGTGGTGGGGACCCTCAGTGATAGTTCGACGGTCGAAAGATTCATAGGCCATTGTTTTCCCCCTCTTACTCTTTCTGATCCGCGGCATCCTCTCAAGGTTGGCCTTCAGAGCAGGGGCCCCGACGGCAGAACCCCTCGAAAGGACTCGGGGGACTGAAGGCGGCAGGGAGCCAGCGGAGGTGGCGAAGATTGGTGCGAAGAATGCTTAGAAGGGCGCCGAGGGAGGGGCTAAACCCTCAGGTAGAAGAAGGATATCGACTCTCAGGCGAGGTGAAACCCCTGGAGGGCAGGAGGGGGGCTTAAATAGGCGACGGGGCCTGGCGCAATTATGGCGACAGATATCCCCAGATCAATCGGTGCCCACCACGTGTCCCACTCACAGCGGCGTAAGGTTGACCGCGGGTGGAACCATTATGACGTGGCGCCTGGGACTAAGCTCTGGTGGAAATTTTGAAAGGACCCTTCAGATCACCCTAATTGGAAAAAGGCTCCGGCATGCGCGCATTAAATGCCAAGATATTTGAGGGCGATCGCGCACAGAATTCAAGGGGCAACTTCGGTTGTAAAATTTTTTTGTACTTCCTCCATTTGAGACTCAAACTCGAAAGTGGGGAGACTGGTATTGGGTACAAAATACTCCCTCAGCCGAAGTTCGCGCCAGGAGTGACCCTCCGGGGATTCTGCCAACTTCCGACCTTTGGCGACATCTTTCTGAACCTCTCCGGCGGCCAAGCCTCCGCAGCATTCTCGGGTTCTGCCGATGGATAAACCCCCGCCAGCGTCGACCAGATTCTTCACGATGGGCAGACTTTGTCCGGACTCCTACGGGAGTTGGACTTCGTCCCCGACTTCAACTACAGGGTGACTTCAACTGCAGGTAGACTTCATCCGGACTCCTACGGGAGCCGGACTGCGCCCCCGACTTCTATTGCAAGCAGAATTCGTCCGGACTCCTATGGGAGCCGGACTTCATCCTCGACTTCTACTGCAGGCAGACTTCATCCGGACTCCTACGGGAGACGGATTTTGCCCCCGACTTCTATTGCAGGCAGACTTCGTCCGGACTCCTACGAGAGCCGGACTTCATCCTTGACTTCTACTGCAGGCAGACTTCATCCGGACTCCTACGGGAGCCGGACTTCACCCCCGACTTCTATTGCAGGAAGTCTTCGTCCGGACTCCTACGGGAGCCGGACTTCGTCCTCGACTTCTACTGCAGGCAGACTTCGTCCAGACTCCTACGGGAGCCGGACTTCATCCTCGACTTCTACTGCAGGTGAACTTCGTCCGGACTCCTATAGGAGCCGATCTTCGTCCTCAACTTCTATTGCAGGCAGACTTCATCCAGACTTCTATGGGAGCCGGATTTCGTCCTCGACTTCAACTGCAGGTAGACTTCGTTCGGACTCCTACGGGAGCCAGACTTCATCTCCCACTTCAACTGCAAGTAGACTCCATCCGGACTCCTACGGGAGCCGGACTTCATCCCCGACTTCAACTGCAGGGCGACTTCAACTGCAGGTAGGCTCCGTCCGAACTCCTACGGGAGCCGAACTTCGTCCCCGACTTCAACTGCGGGGCGACTTCAACTGCAGGTAGGCTCCATCCGGACTCCTACGGGAGCCGGACTTCATCCCCGACTTCAACTGTAGGGCGACTTTAACTGCAGGTAGACTCCGTCCGGACTCCTACGGGAGCCAGACTTTGTCTCCGACTTCGACAGCAGGGCGACTTCAACTGCAGGTAGGCTCCGTCCGGACTCCTACGGGAGCCGGACTTCATCCCGACTTCAACTGCGGGGCGACTTCAACTGCAGGTAGGCTCCGTCCGGACTCCTACGGGAGCCAGACTTCATCCCCAACTTTAACTACAGGGCGACTTCAACTGCAGGTAGACTCCGTCCGGACTCCTACGGGAGCTGGACTTCATCCCCGACTTCGACAGCAGGGCAACTTCAACTGCAGTTAGACTTCGTCCGGACTCCTAAGGGAGCCTGTTGCCCAGCTATGCAACCCAAGAGGGGGGATGAATTGGGTTTCTAAAAATTTTAAGCTTAACTTATGACTTATGAGAAATGTTTGACAAAGCTAAATAGATAGGGTGAGTAGAATTAATTCAAGGCTAATAGCAAGAGCAAGAATGCAAGAGAATAATGAAGAGATAAAGAAGAGCAATTAGACACACACCAAACAAAAGGATTTATAGTGGTTCGGTGCCAACCTTGCACCTACATCCACTCCCCAAGCTCCTACTTGGGAATTTCAATCTACTAATCTTGTATTCAACCCGAATACAAACGTCGAAAACTCCGACTCTAGCTATCCCAAGCTAGTCCACTTATTTCTCGGGTACAAGCCAATCTAATACACTCCGATTCAAGGTTCGGATCAACCTTCCCTTATTTTGGAACCCTTCCAAAATAAAAACAATAACTCAAAACGAGAATAACAATCAATATCACAAATAAGTACAAAAAAAGCTCCTTTAATGAGCGAATATGACTTTAAATATACTTTACTCAAGAAAAGAAGATCCTTTTTGGATTTCCTCAAGGTGGTTGGAGACTTGAATGTGCACTTGAGGAGTTGGTGAGCTTAGATTAAAGGCTTCTTGAAAGCTTTGAATGAGCTCTTGCTTAGGACTGAAAAGTTTGCTTGAAATCTCTTTTTCAAAATCTCTCTACTTGAATGCTCTCCTTGATTCCCATCTTTTTGTCCCTTTTATAGCTTTAAGAAATAGAGAAAATCATTCTAGACTGAAAAAGAGCCGTTAGACTGCATTAAATGAGCATTAAAAGCATTTAAAATGGGTTAAAAACTAGCCGTTACGGAAAAATCCCGTCATGGGGGACGACTCATGGGTCGACCTCTGTGGAAAAAATATCACAGAAGTGAACGGGATCCATGGTTCTGTAAAACTGGCAAAAAGACCCGCAGAGGTCGACTCATGAGTCGACTCATGCCTTGGGGGTCGACTTATGGGTTGACTCACAGGTTGTGCCAAGTCTGTGCCGGCCAGGTATTTCAGCGTGCCAGTCATCTCATGTGCCATGAGTCGACTCATGGGTCGACTCATGATTTTCAATCATGCATATCTTTCAAAATACAAGTCCAAAATCAATAAAATTTTCACCATTGGATCACAAATCTTCTGTTCTATCATTTGATACTATCAAATCAGGATTTTGGTAAAATTATAATTTTACCCCTGAAGAGCAATAAGTCTTTTTCAAGTGAGAAATATTAGTACCCCTTCAACTGCTTTGTAATCATCAAAATCAATCTAAGGAGCAACAATCTCCCCCTTTTTGATGATGACAAAATATTTGAACAAAAGTATTTATATGAATCAATGATCATGAATTTCAAAGGAATGAAATGCATTATAGGCAGTTTGAAGATAAATAGGAAATTTACAACCAACTTATAAGTGCATTTGCTTGAAAAGAAGATTGATTCTTTTGGCAAGTGATACATGTGCCCATTTGCATAAATAATTTGCCTATTGCTTGATGATTTAAAAATTTGCTCGTTTGAGTATGTGATTTTAGTATCAGAGTAGAAAATTTAATTTTGTTATCAGAGCAAGGCAGAATTTACCTTATGATTTCTCATGTGCTCATTTGCTTGTTTTTCAAATTTCTTGAAAATTCACTCATTCTCATTTGATTATTTAGTTTTAGTATCAGAGCATGTTTAACAATTAAGTATATCAATGCATGTCTAAGAATTAATTTTTAAAGTATGTCTGAGCATGTCAGATTTTAAAATGTATCAGAGCATGTCTAATTTTAAAGCATATCAGAGCATGTCTAAGAAGTAATTTTAAAGGTTGCTCATTTGCTTTGTGCTTAGTAATTCATTCATTTTGTTAGCAATCTTGTTAATTTCTCCCAATTCACTTATTTTATGTTTAAGTTTTGTATTTATCTTTCTTTGATACTTTTGCTTAGCAATTCACTCATTGTATTTTTAAGTCATTTAATAATCTTGCTTTTGATATTTTTCTTTAATTTTTCCTCCTTTTTGACATCATCAAACATTGTTAACTCCCCCTCTTTTTTGAATACATTTTTTCTTTAGTGTTTCTTCAAACTTCTTGTGCTAATCATTAATGTTTACTTTTCCTGAATACATCAATCATAAAATAAAATATACCATTGAGTACCATAGATATGAATTAGCAACAAAGAGAAGATATATAATCAAAAGATGATTGATACCATTACAAAGAGTCGATATATAATTAAAAGATGATTGATACCATAGTTGTTTCAATACATATTCCATAATATAAAAGTCAACTAGTTAACATCATTACATGGCCCAAGAGACAGATCCTAGAAAGAACAACAGACATGACTAACAACAAGGATCTAGTAGAGCTCATGACTAGATGGATCAGAATCAGATGTATCAGAGATGGGGTGGGGAGATGATGGATCATGACCAAGAGCTCGTCCTCTACCCCGTCTGCCTCTACCACGAGTGGAGGTGCTGGCACGAGTAGGTGGGTGAGATGATCCTGAAGGCTGAGAGGCCATAGACTGGACTGCAAGAGAGAGCCTGATGGAATCAAGAACGTTCAGAGCTCTCGAAACAGACTGAAGCAGTGCAGTGAACTGTGTAGAAGCATGCTCACTAGAGCCTCTGATCTCTCTCCTCAAGAAATCAAAACCACCCTCCAATACACCTCTGAGTCTGCCAGCCTCCGCAGTTAGGTCTGTGACCTCAATAGTGCACTCCTGTGGCTGAGGATGGGCCAAAGCTAAGACTTGCCCCTGCAAGTCAAGTACTCTCCCAGTCAGTCTCAAAATGTAATCCTCGAGCTGCTGAATTTGAACTGACTGATCTGAGATCATCTGAAATACAGTGGAGATATGGGGGATCAAGGTCTGATCAGATGCATCTAATGATGTGGATCCTAGTGCAAATGCAGAAGTGCTCCACTGACGAGAAAGCAAGGAAGCCACACGCTGAGAAATCTGCTCAATCTGATCATCAGCCAATCTGAACTCTGAGGGAGATGCTCTGCTGTCTGGCTGCTGAACTGGTGTGTACCTCCTTATGGACTCTGAAGGGCCAGCCTCTGGATCTGAAACAAACTGGATATCTGGAGATGCTACCCTGAAGTCATGGAGAGGTGATGAGGGACCTTCTTCCTCAGCTCTGTCCTCAACTCTGTCCTCAGTTCTCTCCTCAGCTCTTTCTTCTGTACCTTTGATCCAACCACCATTAATCCTAGTGAATCCCATGCGGTGCAGAGTGTGTTGGTTGATGGTGTCTGTGTGAGAAAGCCTAGCAGATGCCTCTCCCTCAAAACTGACTCCAAACCTCCTGAAAACCAGTGTGAGGGCCATACCAAAAGGCAGATGTGCCTTGAATCTATTAAGTGTTTCTCTCATAGCCTCAATCATTAAAGCAGGAAGGTTTAAGGGGGTTTGCATGATCACATGAAACATTATACAAATATCTCGGCCAGAAAGGAGGTCATGTCTACTACTTCTCGGGAAGAAAAGCTTTGTCAGTAATTGATGTAGAATTCTCATTTCAATTGACAAGATCTTGGCTTCTAATTTATTTAGACTTTCCGAGTAGGTTCCTCTTAAAATTACATTGATCCCTTCTTCCTTCACTGGGAGTTCCATGTTAGAATATCCCTCACAGGGTAAATGTAGAATCTCTCCCAAAATAATAGGATCTAAGTAGATATCAATTCTCTTAACAGTAGAAGTTACTGTTCCATTGCCATAGTGCAGATTTAGATAAAACTCTCTGACCAAGTCTACATATGTAACTTCCTTGAGAGAACAGTAAAATTCCCAACCTTGGTTTTTGATCTTTGACCCAAAGGAGAAACCTTCTTTTTCAAAGAATCTAAAGTCCACATTCTTGCCGGTTTCTACCTTTCTGTCAGAGAGAGGGATTTTGCTAGGGCTAAGAGGAGACTGAGAGAGACCTGGTGCAGATGCTAAAGCTGGAATGGGAGCAGAGGAGGTCTGAGAAGCTTGCCTTTTCCTGCGGATGCCTTCTTCCAGTGCACGGATTGATTTCCTTCTTTGAGGGAGTTTCATCTTTGGGGCCATTCTCACCACAAGAGCAAGCAAGAAGATTCGGAAGATCAAATGGGTGAGGAGGAGGAGGGTTACTAGAGGATGGAAAGGGATTTTGGTGGAGGGAAATGATGATTTTGAGAAGAACGGTGGAAGCTAGGGCACGCTCCAACCGCTTCAATCAAGGGAGAAAGATGCGAGAAGCTCCTTTCCTAAGGGGTGATTTGAGGTGGAGAGGTGAAGGGAGAATGATCTTGGGCTAAATCCTTGGTTTTGGAGAGAACGAAGATGAGGACGATGAGTCTTGGAGGGAGGAAGACGAAGAAGAAGAAGGGGTCGGCTCATGAACGGGCTTTAAGTTAAAAAGAAAAGAACCTGTGGGAAGTTGGCCAAGAATTTCAAGTATGCCATTGGGTCGACCCTAGGGGGTCGACTCATGATTCATAAAATTTTAGAAAAAAATATGAATAAATTCCAAAAAAATTTAAAATTTTGGGAGAAGAAATTTTGCTCAAAGATAAGTTGTGAGAATGATAATCTTGAGCTTTTAGGTCCAAGAGAGATGATGAAAATTGAGCTCAAAAAAATTTTGACATCGATTCCTTGGAATTGGAGAAATATTTAGACAAAAGGATCAAGAATTCCTAGATTTTTCCTAATTTCACAGAATCTATCCTCACTAAGGGCCTTTGTAAAGATATCAGCTAATTGATTTTCAGTGCAAACATATTCAAGAATTATATCTTTATTTTGAACATTGCAGCAGGAAGTTGTTGTGCTCAAATCTTAGTACTAACGCTCCCCCCACCGTCGGACTTCACCTCCGACTTCGCCTATAGTACTAACGCTCAAGGCACCCAATGGTGGACGGCCCACCAGCAATATCCGAGCTCCTTCCAGATGGATAGCCACCTCTCTCCACCAGGCGCCTCAACCGAACCTCGACCGACACACCTAGACCCCCAGGCAGGCCGCAGTAACGGCCACGACTCTGCTCCACTTCCTGCGATGGATTTCGTGCGGCTCCATTACTCCCTAGCAGGCCGCAGTAACGGCCACGACTCTGCTCCACTTCCTGCGATGGATTTCGTGCGGCTCCATCACTCCCTGGCAGGCCGCAATAACGACCACGACTCTGCTCCTCTTCGTATGATGGATTCCGCACGACTCCATCACTCCCTGGCAGGCCGCAGTAACGGCCACGATTCTGCTCCACTTCCTGCGACGGATACCGCACAGTCTCTCCACCTTCTGGCAAGTCGCGACAACAGACGCCGCTCCACTACCCACAACAGGCTCCACGTGTCAGGCCATAATAATGGCCATGATTCTGCTCCACTACTCTTCGTAACAGACTCCTCCTAGCTCCGAACGGTGCACTGACAGATGGTTACAAAACATCGCCATCAAGCCTGTTGCACCCTCTGCCTATAAAAAGGAAAGACCCCAGATACGTTATTCTCTAAGCTCTAATTTCTATCTTGAAACTCTGCTAAAATTTCTGTTCGAGCACTCCATTCTTGTTGAGGCAGAGAACTGACTTGAGCGTCGGAGGGTCTTGCCGGAGCAACCCCACCTCCGATTTAGACTTCTTTTGCAGGTCCCAACGGCGACCACGACTCCCTCGACTCTAGCTTCTCCGGCGCAGGTGGATTTTTGCACCAACATATTTCAACTTGGTTATCTCTTCATTTAGTTTTTAATTTTTTTTTATAAGAGTTTCGTTTAGGCTTGAAATTTTATCTTTTTCTTTTAATAGAGATTGATTCTTTATTTCTAATTCTTTATTTTTACTATCAACTTCTTCTTTTTCTTTAGCTAAAATTTAATTTCTTAATTTCAGATTTTTATTTTTTATTCTTAATTTTTTTAGATCATCCAAAAGTTTATGAAAAGCTTCTTACAGTTCATCATAAGAAAATTCATTTTGAGTTTCGGGGGTTACCTCATTTTCATATGCCATGAGATACAAGTTGACTTCTTCATGAGATTCTTCATCTGTAGTGGAGTCATCACTGTCACTCCACATAGCCATCATAGCTTTTTTCTTTTTGAACTTCTTTTGACCTTTCTTGAGTTGGGGGCAGTCCGATCTGAAGTAGCCTGGCTTTTTGTATTCATAATAGATGTTGGGCTGCTATTTTTCTTTTTCTTTACTTGGCTCCCTCTTAGCTGGTGGTCTTGTTTTGGTCCCTTGTCTCCTTCTCTTCATGAAACATCTGAATTTTTTGATGATTAGGGCTAAGTCCTCATCTTCTTCGCTATTCTCTGATTTTTCTGTATGTTCTTCTTGAGCTGCTGACTTGAGAGCGATAGTCTTCTTTCTTCTGGTCTCTTCCTCTAAATGTTACTTTATGATCAGCTCATGGGTCATGAGGGATCCAAGTAGCTCCTCCAAAGATAAAGTGTTTAAATCCTTAGCTTCTTGGATTGCAGTGACCTTTGTCTCCCATGATCTTTGTAAAGATCTGAGCACTTTTCTCACAAAATCACAGTTAGAATAATATTTGCCTAGACTTTTCAAACTGTTTATGATGTTAGTGAAATGGGTGAATATTTGAGTTATTGACTCTTCAGGTTTCATTTTGAATAGTTCATAGTTGTACACAAGCATATTGATTTTAGATTCTTTAACTTGATTTGTACCTTCATGTGTGATTTCTAACTTATCTCAAATTTCTTTAGCTGAATTGCAAGTAGAAATATGATTGAATTTATTTGCATCTAAAGCATAATATAAGATATTTATGACTTTAGCATTGAGCTGAGCTATTTTCTTATCAAATTTATCTCATTCACCTTCTGACTTAAGAAAAGACACCATCAATCAATTTAGTGGGTATGTGGGATTCATTTACTATGATACTCCACATATCATAGTCAAGTGCTTGAATGAAAATTTTCATCCAAACTTTTTAATAGGTGTAGTTTGACCCATTGAAAAATGGAGGTCAGTTTGTGGATTGCCCCTCGGCTAGGGATGTGCCAAATTGGGCTGCCATTGATCTTTGGCTCTTGATGGTTAAATCAAGCAAAGACTAGAGCATCGGGCTCTGATATCACTTGTTGCCCAGATATGGAGCCCAAGAGAGAGAGTAAATTGGATCTTTTTAAAATTTTAAGATTAGAGCAATCAAATAATGTGCTAAAGTATTGAGTGAAGTGAATTAATTAGATATGAAAATGAAGTCAAACACAAATAATAGGTAATCAAGTATAAAGCACAAGGAATAAGAAAAGAGATGCAAGCACAATAAACATAAGAGATTTATAGTGGTTCGATGCTAACCTTGCACCTACATCCACTCTCCAAGTTCCTAGTTAAAAATTCAATCCACTAAAGTATTTCAAGAATACAACACGTCGGACAACTCCGACCCTTGCTATCTCAGAAAGAATACTTATTTCTCAGGTACAAGTTAATCCACAATACTTCAATTTCAGATCGGATCAACCTATCTGAGTTTTGAAACCTCCCAAAACTCAAAATCCAAAATATAATAGGAAGAAAAATAGTGTATAAAAATTTCAGCACAATAACTCCTTAAATGAGCACAATAAATGTAATAAAAATATAATACTTAAAGAGAAGAAGCTTTTGATAAATACCCTCAATGGATTTGCACACTTGAATACAGCTGGAGAGTGGTTGGTGAGCTGATTGAATGATTCTTTCCTCTTTTTTTGGAGATTTTTGAACTTTCACAGATGTGAGCTTTGAATGCTTGCAAACTTGTGATTTTTTATTTTAAGAGAGCATTTATAATCATTATTTACACTTAAGAATATTTTAGTATCGGTTAAGAGCCGTTGGAGAGTGTATAATGTGCATTAAATATACTAAAAATAGATTGAAAACTAGTCATTACGAAGCTCGTCCGGAATGGGACATCTCATGGGGTGCCCCACTGGCAATGGGATATCCCAATTGACCAGACAAAAAATTTAGCTTTCTATTTTGGTCTCAGGGTCTCAGAGGTTATCCCACATGGATCGTCCTACTACATAGGTCATCCCATATGGATCATCCCACTGCGTGCCATGAGTCAAAACAATATGTGCCGGCTACCCAATGAAAGGAGATGACCAAGATGGGTCACCTCATTTTGTATCAATCGATTTTTTTATATATTTAAGGTCTAAAACTTATCAGAATATTTTCAAATACTCTCAAATAGATTCAAATTAATTCGACACCCTTAAGAGACTTTGAAAACTTCTCTAAATTGCAAAAACTTCAACTTTAACATACTTGATGAGGCTTTTCAGATCCAATCTTTTGGACTACCTAAAACATCACAAAAATATTCTCCAAAGATAAGAAACTTATTAGTAGTCCCCTCAAATGATTTGTGATCATCAAAATCAATTCTTAGAGTAACATATATGTTAAAAGGATGTAGGAGAAATGAAGACAACCTAAGTTAAAATACATGTAAGTTATGATAAAATGCATGGAAATAAAATATCATCAAAGATAACTCAAAGCTAAACTATATTTGATTGGATTCATCATTCTTTACTTATAAATCTTGCCATGTTTGCTATCAGACCAACTTCAAAAGTTATACTATTTTAGTGTCCAAGTGCCCCCTTCAACATGAAAATCTTCCAATTGGTCTACAATGTATAAGAACTAAAAATTCTATTTAACCAATAAAATGCATTGGTGACTTCTTTTACTTTGGTAATATTTTTATACATCTGATGGATTGTCTAATGCTAATAATGACAAATTGTAAGATCTGATCCTTGTTTATCGAAAAAAAGTTCCCCTTTGATGTCCATTCCCATTTTGATAAAAATGGGAATGACTCATATAAAAGCCAAAAAATACACCATCATCTCAAGTGGAATATTTCTTCTACTTCATTCAATGAGCAAGGATTTCACATCTCACTATTATAGAATCCTTAATTCAGGGCATATTTATTTCGAACCTTTGGTTTGAACATCACTTTTGTAATAGTCCTTGGGTAAGTTTCATTTAATAACAAACTCCATGACAATATAGAGTTGGCCACTTGGCCTTCTCGAATAATCTTTGGACAAGGTTTTTCTTTCTTTTTTTTTTTTGAAGAAAATGACATACTCACTTTTATACACAATTATACTTGTTCTGTACACATTTATGGATAAGCTAGGGATTAAAAATAAAATGGCCATGAAAAGAAAATGCTAGACATAAAATATTTTGTCGATAGGATTTAATTATGAAGTAGCAAACAAACCTAGTAGAGGAATGAATTTTCCTTTCAATTAATTCTTGCTGTATCGAGAAAATCTTTGATATTGGATTTTGTTGGTTGCTATAACTAAATTGTAATGTCATTTTCTTTATCAAGATAGATAAGGATAAACATTTATGCATATTTGACAAACTACCCCCCAAATTGGAGTCTATATGCTGGTAGAACTCGCAACCCTCTCTTCTCATAGCAACAAAGCATTATCTAGAGATGTGGAGCTGAAGATAGCTCTTTGTGTTGCACTAGTGGTGTTGGCATTGGATCTAGATATAGTTCTTGGAGCAAGGGTTGAAGGATACGCTCATCTCCTCTCTAGAGGCCCACATCAAGCTGGATCATCAACTGTAACTACAAACAAAGATGACAAGAACCAGCATCTACTTTTTGAAGGCTCAAGTGTAGTTGGAGGAATCCTACCAATAGTTCCTAGGGACCCAAATCCAATACATCAGGGTCATTCTTCTCCAAAAGTTGAAGCCTCAAGGGAAACTGAAAGGATCCTCCGTACGGTTCTTGAAGGTCCAATACCAATATACAATGGTCATCCTTCTCCAAAAGCTGAAGACTTAGGTGGAATTGAAAGGATTCTCCATATAGTTCCTGGAGGTCTAAACTTGCAACATCGATCATGGTCATCCTCCTCCGAGCATTGAAAGTTTAAGTAGAATAAAAAGGATGCCGTATGTATTTCCTCAAGGCCAAAACTCAGTACATCATGGTCATCCTCCTCCAGAAATTGAACGCTTGATTGGAATTGAAAGGATAACTCAAGAATAAAGTTGTTACCATGCAAGAATACCATTTACATGCTAGAATGTTCTAATGCAAGACAACTATATAGTAGAGCTGTCAATGGACCGGGTCTAGACCCGAGACCCACGGGTATTTACCCGATGAATCCGGGTCTGGTATTAGTATTGGACCCATTTATTTGGATCCGGATCCAGATCCAATAAACCATCATATAAGCGGATAGGGTCTGGATATTTAATACCCAGACTCGATAGACTCGGGACTCAAATAATATATATATATATATATATATATATATATATATATATATATATATATATATATATATATATTATAATTGTATGTTGTTATATTTTTGGATGCTTTTATTGGAGTTTTACTTATTGAATTTGAATAACTTTTATATTTTTATTTGTATGATCATATGATTATATAATTTTTAGGTGTTTTCCTAGGTTATTGTATAATTTTTAGATTTTTTTTTGAGACTTTAAATATGAGTTTTAGGTCCCGAAACTGGATCCGGATACCTAAGACCCATTAGGGTCCGGATGTGATACTTCAAGACTAGATCCATCAGGTATTCAGGTTTGGATCCAGTACCAGTAACTAAGATCAGGTTCGGATCTGGATATCCAGGTTCCAACCCGAACCCGACCCATTGACAGGTCTAACAATTAGAATGTTCTAATGCAAGACAACTTAAGAATAAAGTTGTTACGAACTACTAGTTGATGAATGCAAAAAAATCTTATAAAGGATATAGTCCAACCTCTCTGCTCTTCCTCCCTATGTACACACTCTTAACAAGACAAACTAGGGAAAAAAAGTATAGTAGTTGAGAACCTCACTAGGAGTGCTACTTCTGCAGTCTTCCATAGGTCAAATTATCCCTTATGCGACATAAATCACACATTAATCTTCCATTGCATGTAAGTGATTATCACATGTATGTGTATGTAGGTTCACTATTGTTCTATGCCAAATTGAAGTTATCAAAATTGATAGATCTAGATGTGAAAGTGATATGGATAATATCCGTCCAGATCTGTTTTCATATCAGAATTAATTCAGATATGGATAAAAATTTTGAGGATCTAACTAATATCTATATTCATATCTATATCTATCAAAAAAAGATGGATATGGATATGCATAGACAACTATCCGATCTATATCTAAATATCTGAATTTACCTGTAATCCTATATAATTTTATATAGTACTTATTAATTTTTTTAAAAAATATACAACCATATAGATATGATATTAATCTGATTTATCATCTATTTAGTAATATCTTTGATTATGTAGTCATAAAATTTAACTATCCAACTTATATCCATAATTACATTCATACTTCCAATATCTAAATTATATCCATATCTATTTAAAACAAATATGGATAAAAATTTTTGCATCTGAATAATATCCATATTTGTATTTATATTCACCAAGTAAAAGAAATATGGATATGGATATACTAGTATCTGATCTATATCTGACCCAGTTTTAGCCTTGGTTAGTTGTCAATTCACTAGAATAAGACCAAAGCAGGTTTAAATTGATTCAAAACCAACCCAATGGGTTACACATGTTGAATGGCTCAATCATTCTATGACACTCCATATGCATCACACCAAGTCCCAACTTCCACACAAGACAAAGATTTGATTGGGGAAGGGGACTAAGTTCTAATCCAATAAGTTGTTACAACCTTTTAGTTAGTGAATGCTAAAATGGCTTATGAAGAATATATATCAACATCTCTATCCTTCCTTCCTGTCTGCACACTCTTAATAAGACAATCTAAGAAAATGAGTAAACTGATCAAAAAATCTACAAGCTGTGATGTCTATAATCTTTGGTAGGTCTAATGAGCCTATATGTAACATAAATCACCAATATTTCCTATTTAACATAGATGTGAGACATCCAAGATATGCACATTGACTAGTGAAGGTTACTTTTTCATTGTGAAAACATGGTTCTCGTGTGTTGGTTCACTGCTGGCCTGTGCCAAAGTAGATTTGCTTGACTTATTGGTTGATATTTTACCCCCCCTAATTCCAAAATAAGTAGCAGATTTTGTCTGTTGACATATATCTCCCATAAGTAGTGTAAGAGATGTGGTAAACATATCTTCCTTTTTTTGTGCCAAAAAAAATATGTTTTCTTATAATGATGATAAGAGTTGGGGAAGACCTAACTCAAAGATAAATTATGGTGAAGGAACATGATGCTGCCCGATGCTAGAATTTCTTATAATAAGTGTGGTTAAATGTAAGGGCTGGCCAGGGCCGGTCCAGATATTTTTTAGGCTTGGGGCCTGTCTGTACCCAGGGCCTCACCACTGTATTTCCAGAAACCATGTATATGTAGTCCTCACCTTCCCATTCTACTGGATTCTCTGCCACCTCGCACCGATTGTAGCTTAAGAACAATGCACGCCCGCCTAAACTTGTTAATCGCACCCAACCTCTTCTTTTTAGGTCCAGCGGGCAAGCTTTCACTGAGATTCTTCCTGATAGAGGATCTTGGGAAACTAACAAGAGATCACCACCAGCCTCGGTTAGCATCAGGTATGGTACCCCGGCTGGTACAGACAGGCACCTGACAAAAAAAAAAAGGGGCCTGGGGCGGTCGCCCGCTTTGACCCGCCCCAGGGCCGGCAGTGGGGTTGGCCTAGCGAACCCATATGGCTGGCCCGCCTATTAAGGTGGAATCCTCTATTCCATGCGATAGAAGCCGCATTGCGTGTCCCTGTTTCTGTGACAGAAACCCCCCATTGCCCCTTCTTTCATCTCTATCTCTCTCCCATGCACATCATGAATTCTTTTCTTTTTTCTTTGTTCTCCCTCTCACTTACACATGCTACCCCTCTCCCATGCTCTCTCTTATCCACATCTTCTCTTCTTTCTTCTTCTTTTCTTCTCCTCCTCTTCCTCCATGCAAAGTGCCAGCCCATCTCTTCTTCCTACTCAACTCAGGTAAGCCCTAAACTAATTTTCTTTCCTATTTCTTGTGGTATTTTTCTATTTGGAAGAAGGATTAAAACCTCCTCATATGTTGAAGCCAGATAGAAGATGATATGGCCATCCTTTTCTTCACCAAGAGAGGAATAACTCTCTTTTATTCTCTCTTTTGGCCATAAACCTAGTTTTCTATTTGTTTTCCCTCAAGGATGGACAAAGCCTTTTTCTATCTTCCTCGTAAACTCTCTACAACCTTATATTCTTCTTTAATCTACCCTTATGTCCTTGTTGGGCTGATGATTAATCTTAATCAATGATTAATTTTGGGTTTATTTACTTCCCTAATTTTTAACTTAGGTCAGATTTATTTATAGATGGGTAGCATCTTGAAGTGTGAAAAGATCAATATGAAATCCCTTTCGATCCAACTAATTGAGATACAGTCTAGTCCATTAATTTCTTAAGCAAATTATGATTATTATCATGGGGTATAATGATAGTTTGGACTTTAGAGATCAAGGGAATTAGGTCATAATTATATAAGTTAGAAAAGAGAGTGAGTTCTGAATTTTTCTAGTATTAAATGTTAATTTAGGATTAATTGGATCCTTTAGGTGCATGGCAGTTCAGATTGGCACATCAGGAAAATTTTGCTAGCTATCAGAGGTAAGGATCTATAATCACAACCATCTGCATCAATTATAAATAGTTGGTATCATATATTAGAAGTTATGGCATTGCATATGTGCATATACGGTAGACTTTGATTCTTTATGATCCTAAATTATGCCATTTGTATAAGTATAGCAAATGTCAAAATTATGAAGTGAGAATGATAATAAAATAAAAAAATAAATTATAATAAATTAAAATCGAAGCATCTGAATTAGTGATGACATCAGTATGGCAGAGCCACGGATAGATATGTAGTATTCTTATCAGTATGACCTAGCCACGGATAGATACATGATATTCTTATTAGAATGGCCTAGTTACAGGCAGATACATGTATTCTTATCAATATACCCTAGCAGTGAGTAGATATATGGTATTCTTATTAGTATGGCCTAGCGATGGATAGATACATGATATTCTTATCATTATAGTCTAGCCATGGACAGATACATGGTATTCTTATTAGTATGGCCTCATTATGGATAGGTACGTGGTATTCTAGTATGGCTAGTCACAGATAGGAGCATAACTATGAACAATCCAAATGCCAAAAATTCAGATCCGATCCATGTTACACATATCATAAAAAAATAATAAATGGAAATCATAACTTGGTATTAATGTTAATAAAATAATAGCAATTAAAACAAAATTCGAGTTGAATCAAAATTACTGATTCAATTATATATGACGAGCATATCAAGATTGCTGATGGTAGAGTATGGTATACATTTGAAATGTTATATTTTTGAATTTGATGAATATCCTGGTATTATTACTGAGATGGGCATATAAATACTCACTTGTTAATTATTGATATTTAAACCAATGTTTCTCAATGAGTATGTTTACTGAAGAATTGCTACCTCTTTATACTTATGTATTTGCTTAAGAGATCCTTATTGAGCTATTAGCTCATACTATTATTTTTATATTTTTTTCAAAGCCACAGAATAGCTAGCTAGATTGGACTAAGTTGAAACTTTTGGTGAAAGGTAGTAGTAGTTAAGTCTGTATCTGATACCGGATGTATTTGAGCCATGTGCTTTTGGGATCACTGTAAATTTTTAGTAAGAATGTAATACATATAGTTTGCCTTATCTATTTAACTCTCGGTATTAAATATTTTGATTCAGATGTATTAAGCCTTGTATATACTCTAGAATTATACTTTAAAAGATATACGGCCGTGTCATGTGGCCAACCCAAGTGTGGGGTTTGGGGCATGATAGAGGTGGTATCAGAACCTAGATTTAAGATTATTAAGAATGAGCTTTAATGAGTGTGGATAAATGAACCTCTAGTTGGGTGTGTATATTAGGTAGCATATAATTGCAAATCGTGTGTTCTTTTTGACTACTAGTAACTAGGATTGGTTATGATTTTGAATGCAAATATTGGTGAGTGTAGGCTAAGATGGTTTATGGTAGTGGACGAGGATGCATGAGAAGGCTGACACACTTTGTTGATGGTTTTAATGCTTGGATGCCTGCTGAATAGCAAACTAGTGTTCTTTCTGCACTGGCAAGCGATATACACCAAAATGGGGATAATGACAACCTTGCTCGGAGCTCTTGAGGGGCAAGAATGCAAGGTAGATTTGGGATTGCCCTTGAAGAGTAAGTTCACTCCTCCCAATTAATTCAAACATTTTTAGGAGTGGTGCAATAGTAAACTACTACACAAACTGATATGGAAAAGATGATGGAACAACATAATCAGTTGATGCAATAATTTATGCAACAACAAGGGCATCAGTAGCAACCACAACAACAACAACAGTCTCCTCCCCAGCAGCAAAGAAATGTCGGAGTTCAACAAGAACATTGTATTGGCTTGGAGGAATTTAAGAAATTTGCCCCACCACCTTTTTAGCGTGCCTCTGACCCTTTAAGGGCTAAAAGCTGGTTGGATGAGATAGAGTAAATCTTTGAGGTGTTGAAATGTTTCGAAGAGGAGAAGGTCTGTTATACTTCTTTTATATTACATGGAGAAGCTCATAGGTGGTGGAAGATAGAAAGGAAAAGATTGGATATAGATATTACACATATCACTTGGGAAGTCTTTAGAGAAGCCTTCTATGAAAAGTACCTTTTTCATAGTATTTTGTATCAAAAGTATGAGGAGTTTTGTCAATTGAGACAAGATAATATGTCGGTTGCTTAACATGCAGCCAAATTTGAAGAGCTAGCTAATTATACTTCAAGATTAGTAGAAAAAGAAAAAGATCAAACTTGAAAGTTTGAGATTGGGCTTAGAACCCAAATTAAGCAGCAGGTATCCAACTTTGAGCACTCTGCATACAAGGAGGTACTCAACAAAGCACTAGTTATAGAGAAAGGACTCAATGATACTCAAGTAGAAAGAGATAGAATGTTAAGAAAGAGGACTAGGTCGAGTGGTCCTCAAAGTCAAAGTAGTAGGATGGTTGAATCAAGGGACAAGAGGCTAGTCTCTATAATTTCAAGAGATAGAAGGCAACCCTCCAATGTTCTTCAATGCCATAGCTATGGAAGGCCTCACTTTCTACTGGATTGTACCGGGTGTGCGGGGGTATGTTATAATTATGGCTATCCAGGCCATAAGGCAAATATATGTCCTAAGAAAAGAGAGCTTATGGTATGATCAGAGTATCAACCTACGCAGGCACCCCTATCTAATCAAGCCTCTCATTCAAAACCATAGTAAAGAGGATGACAGCAAAGACGGAGGACCCAAGAAAGAGTTTATGCACTCACTCAACAATATGCTAATGCTTTCAACTCTATGGTAACAGATATTTATTAGTGATATCTTTTCTTATATTTAATAAGTAGTTCTCATATATAGAAACTCGTTTAGTTAGAATGATAGCTAAACTCGAGAATGTGTAATAGATATGATTAAGGTGTCATCTAATTATGCTCATGTGCTATTTGATCAGGGTGCTATATATTCTTTTATATCTACTAATTTTATTTGGAGGAATAGTAAAATTCTACCCGTGCCACTTGAGTTTGACCTAAGAGTCTCTACTTTTAATGGCGACATTATTGTGGAGGATTCTATTTGCAAATCTTGCACCCTTAATATTGGAGATAGAGAAATGATGGTTGACCTTCTAGTGTTGGAGATGAGGGATTTTGATATAATCCTAGGCATGGATTGGGCATATCATGCTACTATCGACTGTTTTAAGAAAATAGTAAATTTTTATATTTTAGATCAATCAGAATTTAGCTTCCTTGTTAGTGGGTCAATTTTTCTATTAAAGTTAGTCTCCACTCTTCAAGCTAGGAAGCTTCAAGGAAGGGATGTGAAGGACATCTAGCAGCAGTAAGAGATACTCGGCAAAAGGAATAGAAGCTAGAGGATATTTCAATTGTAAAGAAAATTTTTGATGTCTTTCCTGGGGAACTTCAAGGGTTACGTCTAGATCAGAAAATTATGTTTTCTATTGATTTAATTTCAAAAATTGGTCCTATATCTAAGACTCCTTATAGAATGGTTCCTACTAAATTAAAAGAGTTAAAGGAACAATTACAAGAATTATTGAATAAGGGCTTCATCCGACCTAGTGTATCTCCTTGGGGTGCTCCTGTACTATTTGTGAAGAAGAAGGATGGAAGCTTCTGACTTTGCATTGATTATCGGGAGTTGAATAAGATAACAATTAGGAATAAATATCCTTTGTCGAGAATTAATGATCTATTTGACCAGTTACAGGGAGCACAAGTCTTTTCAAAAATTGACTTTCATTCTGGCTATCACCAACTAAAGATTAAGGCTAGTGATGTATCTAAGATAGCTTTTAGAACAAGATATGGATATTATAAATTTTTAGTCATGCTTTTTGGATTGGCTAATGCACCTGCAACCTTTATGGATCTCATGAATAAAATATTCAAACCTTATTAAGATCAATTTTTGGTGGTATTTATTGATGATATCTTAATCTATTCAATGAGTACATAAAAGCATGAGGAACATTTAAAGACAGTGTAGCAAACTCTTAGAGAAAAAAAACTTCATGCAAATCTCCAGAAGTGTGAATTTTGGCTTCATAGTGTCGCCCTACTAATGTATCTGAGGTATGCAGTTTCTTGGAATTAGCTGGCTATTATCGTAGATTTATTGAAGGATTCTCTCGCATTGCTATGCCTTTATCTAGTATGACTTAAAAATGAGTGAAATTTGAATAGATAGAGGAGTGTGAGCAGAGCTTTCAAGAATTAAAGAAGAGATTGGTGACAGCTCCAGTGTTGACTATTCCATGTGAAACGGGAGGTTTCACTATTTATAGCGACACCTCTCGGAAGGGCCTAGGCTGTCTTAATGCAGAATGGGATGGTAATAGCTTATGCCTCTAGATAGTTAAAATCTTATGAGTAAAATTATCCCGCTCATGATTTAGAATTAACAGCTATAGTTTTTATTCTAAAAATATGGAGATATTATTTATATGGAGAGCCTTATGAGGTCTATATTGATCATAAGAGTTTGAAGTATATATTCACCCAAAAAGAATTAAATTTGAGATAAAGAAGATAGTTGGAGTTCTTAAAAGATTATGATCTTACTATCAAGTATTATCCAGAGAAGGCAAATGTGGTCGTGGATGCTTTCAGTAGGAAATCATCAGCTGAATTAGCATCCTTAATTACTTCACAAAGGACTATCTTGATAGATTTGGAAAGGTGAATATTGAAGTATGCTTGTATGATGCTAGCTTTTAAATTGCCAATCTCGTAGTACAACCTGCTTTAATTGAAAGGATTAAAGCCTCTTAAAGTGAAGATCTAGACTCCAAAAAATCAAGATATTGATAGAATCTAGAGCTCAAGTAGGTTTTCAAGTTCATAAAAATGGCTCCTTAAGGTTTGGCAATAGACTCTATGTCCCCAAGAATTTAGAACTAAATAAAAAAATTTTAGAAGAAACCCATAGCTCTGCTTATAGTAGGCATCCTAGAGGTACTAAAATATATCAGGATCTATAAGAAAATTTCTGGTGGAATGACATGAAGAAGGACATTGCACAGGATGTAGCTCAATGTTTAGTATGTTAGCAAGTAAAGGTTGAACATCAGAGATTTGCAGGATCTTTAGAATTTCTTTCTATTCCTCAATGGAAATCAGAATATATAACCATGGATTTTGTGATGGGTCTATCTAGAACCCCTAAAGATAACAATGCTGTATGGGTGATCATTGATCGACTGATGAAGTCAGCTCACTTCTTTCCTTTTAACGTTGGGATGCCATTGGAGAAGTTAGCAAGTTTGTATATTGAGTAAATTGTAAGATTACATAGAGTTTCAGTTTCTATAGTATCAGATAGAGATAGCAAGTTTGTCTCAATTTTGGAGAAATCTTCATAAAGCCATGGGCACCAAATTAAATTTTAGCATAGCCTTTCATCCACAAACTGATGGACTATCTAAAAGAACCATTCAGATTTTAAAGGATGTGTTAAGAGCTTGTGTCCTAGACTACGTGGTGCTTGGGATAGTCACTTGTTTTTAGTGAAATTTGCACATAATAACAGCTATCATGCTAGTATCCAAATGGCTCGTTTTGAAGCATTATATGGTAGAAAGTATAAATCCCCTATTTGTTGGGATAATGTTGGTGAAAGAAGGTTATTGGGTTCTGAACTAATACAGCAAACCATAGAGAAAGTTCAATTAATTGAGGAAAAGTTGCGAACAGCTCAAGATAGATAAAAGAGTTATGCAAATAATAGAAGATGGAAGTTAGAGTTCTAAGTTGGGGACCATGTCTTCTTAAAAGTATCTCCAACCAAAGGTATGTTGCAATTTGGTATCTGTGGTAAGCTCAGTTTGAGATATGTGGATCCCTTCAAAATTTTGGATAGAGTTGGAGAAGTGGCATATAGAATAGGACTTCCGCCTATTCTTTCTGGGTGCATAATATATTTCATGTATCAATGCTGAAGAAGTACATATCAGATCCTAGCCATGTAGTGGAGTATGAGCCATTACAGCTGCATGAGGATTTAATATATGAAGAGTATCCAATTCAAATTGTAGATAAGAAAGAACAAATTTTGAGACATCATATTATTCTTTATGTCAAGATTCAATGGAGTAATTATACAGAAAAAAAAGTGACTTGGGAGCTAAAAAGCGAGATGAAAGAAAGATATCCTTAGCTTTTTACGAACTTAAGCATATAAATTTTGAAGATAAAATTTTATTTAAGGGGGGAGGATGTAAAGGCCAATCCAGCCAACATAATGGCTAGCCCGCCTATTAGGGCGGTGATGCAATTGGAGAAGAATAGAGGATTTATCCTCTATTCCATGTGATAGAAGCCCCATCGCGTCCCTATTTCTATGACAGAAACCCCCCATCGCAACTCCTTTCATCTTTATCTCTCTCCCATACACACCGTGAGTTCTCTTCTTTTCTTTTTTCCTTATTCTCCCTCTCGCTTACGCATGCTACCCCTCCCACGCTTTCTCTTATCCACGTCTTCTCTTCTTTCTTTTTCTTCTCTTCTTCTTCTTCTTTTCTCCTCCTCCTCTTCCTCCATGCTAGGCGCCAGCCCATCTCTTCTTCCTACTCCACTCAGGTAAGCCCTAAACTAATTTTCTTTCCTATTTCTTGTTGTGTTTTTCTATTTGGAAGAAGGATTAAAACCTCCTCATATTTTGTAGCTAGATAGAGGATGATATGGGCATCCTTTTCTTCACAAAGAGAGGAATAACTCTCTTTTTTTCCCTCTTTTGCTGTAAACCTAGTTTTCTATTTGTTTTCCCTCAAAGATGGACAAAGCTGTTTTCTATCTTCCTCGTAAACTCTCTACAATCTTATGTTCTTCTTTAATCCAGCCTTATGTCCTTGTTGGGCTGATGATTAATCTTAATCAAAGATTAATTTTGGGTTTATTTACTTTCCTAGTTTCTAACTTAGTTTAGATTTATTTATGGGTAGACAGCATCTTGAAGTGTGAAAAGATCAATGCGAAATCCCTTCTGGTCCAACTAATTGAGGTAAAGTCTAGTCCATTCATTTTTAAGCAAATTATGATTATTATCATGGGGTAGAATGATAGATTGGACTTTAGAAATCAAGAGAATTAGGTCATAATCATATAAGTTAGAAAAGAGAGTGAGTTTTGAATTTTTCTAGTATTGAATGTTAATTTAGGATTAATTGGATACTGTAGGGGCAAGACAGTTTCGATTGGCACATCAGGGGAATTTTTCCAGCTATCAGGGATAAGAATTTCTAATCACAACCATCTGTATCACTTATAAATGGTTGTTATCATATGTTAGAAGTTATGGCATTGCATATGTGCATATACGGCAATCTTTGATTCTTTATGATCCTAAATTATGCCATTTGTATAAGTATAGTAAATGTCAAAATTTAAAAAGTGATAATGATAATAAAATAAAAGAAATAAATTATAATAAATTAAAATCAAAGCATCTGGACTAGTCAAGATATTAGTATGTTCTAACCACAGGTAGATATGTGGTATTCTTATCAGTATGACCTAGCCATGGGCAGATATATAATATTTTTATTAGTATAGTCTAGCCGCGGGCAAATACATAATATTCTTATCAGTATAGCTTAGCTACAGATAGATACGTGGTATTCTTATTAGTATAGCCTCACAATAGATAGGTATGTGGTATTCTAGTATGGTAGTCATAGACAGGAGCGTGACTATGAACAGTCCAAATACCGAAAATTTGGATCCAATCCACATTACATATATCATAACAAAATAATAAATGGGAATCATAACTTGGTATTGATGTTAATAGAATAATAGCAATTAAAATGAAATTTGAGTTGAATTAAAATTACTGATCCAATTATATATAATAAGCATATCAAGGTTGTTGATAGTGGAGTATGGTGTACCTTTGAAATGTTATATTTTAAAATTTGATGAATGCCCTAGTATTATTATTGAGATGGGCATATAAATACTCACTTGTTAACTATTGATATTTGAACCAATATTTCTCAATGAGTATGTTTACTAAAGAATTGCTATCTCTTTATACTTGTGTATAGAGCCGTCAAAATAGGCCGGCCCAGTCCATAGAGGATCAGCCCTCCACGAGTTGGGCCCATTAGAGCCAAGCCAAAAAAGCTCTTTTGATAAATGGGCCATCATTAGGTAGTCCAGTCCTAGCTCTCATAAGTGAAGGGCCAAAACAGGTCAGCCCTTATAACTCACAAAAAATTAAAATAATTAAAAAATTAAAAAACTCTCAAACATAATACTTCATCAAATAAATAAATAAAATCAATTCCTACATCAAATTTTAAAACACCAAAAGTAAATATGAAATAACACTAAAAAGTTTGTAATAATATCATAATATCCATTCTCTATAAGAAAAAATATCATAAATTAATTAAACTCTACAAAATTAAAGAAATCAATAAGTAACAAATATTGTTCAAATAACATTGAGTCCAACCATTGAAATTCAGTCCATATTCTCAATTAGAATATTTTAGATAATTTTTAGTTAGAACATTAGAAAAAAAGATGGGTGGTTTAATAAAAAGTTTTTTTTTTAAATAAATGGGTCGGTCCATGGGCTAGACGGGCTAGCCCTTCACGGTTCGGGCCATTAACGGGTCGGGTTAAAAAGCCCTTTTACTAAATGGGCTGCCAAAATACTAGCCCAGCCCTACTATTTTAAGGGTCTAAATGGGCCGGCCTATGGGCCATGGTCCATTTTGATGGCTCTACTTGTGTATGTGCTTAGGAGATTCTTACGGAGCTATTAGCTCATACTGTTACTTTTATATTTTTTTTATAGCCGTAGAATACCTAGCTAGATCGGACTGAGTTAAAACTTTTGGTGAAAGATAGTAGTTAAGTCTATATCTGATATCGATGTATTTGAGCCATGTACTTTTGGGATCATTGTAAATTTTCAATAAAAATGTAATATATATGGTTTGCCTTAGCTGTTTAACTCTCGATATTAAATATTTTAGTTCAAATATATTAAGTCTTGCATATACTCTAGAATTATACTTTAGGGGATATGTGATCATGTCACGTGGCCAACCAGCATATGGGATTTGGGGTGTGATATTAAACATGTGGAACGGCTTTACTATAATGTGATGCTCTACATGCATTGCACCAAACTCTAACTAGAGCATGGGACAAGGACTTGAGCGTGGAATGCAACTAATTAGTAACATAATAATATTATATTTTCTCAATGATAGGATTAGTTTGTAGGCTCTACAATTCTAGCCATTCTTGTTTGATAGATAAAACACCAATAATTTTTAGAGTCCCTAACCAATGCTAACTTGTGATCCACACTACTCCACATGAGCTGGTTGTGATCGAGGGGATGTTGGTTTCAGATCTAGTTTATGGTTGAAAAAATAGTCAGACAAATATGAAATAATTATTGAGATATAAATTATTATAATATTTTTTAATATAAGGTGAATAATCATCTAATATCTTTAACAAATAAATTTTAATAAAGCAGAATGTTGTCATGGCCGTTGGCCAGTTCTTATGCAAATGAGGGGTCAATGGTTGGGTTCCCTTTATAGGTAGTTTACAAAAAAGTTTTTAAATTGGCTTTTATTAGATAATATTGGATGAAAATACTAAATTCCTGCAGTTAATAAATGTGGGGTTATAACCTTGTGTTTGCTTTTATCCTGATAAGATTCAACCAGCATTAAAATCCCCTAGTTTTATAAAAGTGAGCATTTTAAAAGAATGTAGGGGACACGATGTGTGGCACTTTATCAATTTTTTGAGTACTTTTTAAAAAAATATAATATTATACACTTTGTTAATTTAGTCCTCTACTCCGACCCATGACATCTCTCACCACATAAACCGAGTGACAGAATCAACGTTCTTTTCAAATCATCTTTCCATATTAAGAACATGTTCAAAGTGGATTTTGTTGGCCACAAAATAACTAAATTGAAATGGTCATTTTCTTTATCAAAATAGATAAGGATAGCTCACGATGTATATCACAACTAACCCTGTGTATGGAATGAAATGCATTAAGATCATTATAATATCTGCATATCAGCGTGAGGATTTTATGGGCAGCTTCATCCCCCCTTGCTGCACGAACCTGGTGATGGAATCTTGTAATATTCAGAGAATATTTAAAGTGGATTTGGTTGGCCACACAATTACCAAATCGTAATGGTCCTTATCTTTATCAGAATAGAAAAGGAAACCTCATCAAATATATCATCTGTATGTCAAGACCTGTGATGTATATCTGATGAAATGCTAACTAATCATGTGTGTCTAATGAAATGCATTAATATCATTATGATATCGGTATATCGGCATAAAGATTTTGTTGGCAGCTTCATCCCCTCCCCTACAGCAAACTGGAGTTTATATATTAGGGGAACTCAAACCCCTTCCTCTCAACAGGAACAAAGTGTTGATTAGAGATATGGGGCCCAAAGTAGCACTTTGTATTGTGCTGATGTTTGCATTGGCTCTTGATAATAGTCTTGGAGCAAGAGCTGATGGGCACTCCAGGCTCCTTAGCGGTGGACCAAAGCTCCCAACAGTTCCTAGAGGTCCAGACCCGCACCATAATCATGCTCCTCCAAACATTCGAGGCTTGAGTGGAACTGGAAGGATCCTCCAAGCAGTCCTTGGAGGCCTAAACCCAATACATAATCAGGCTCCTCCAAACATTGAAGACTTGAGTGGAACTGAAAAGATCCTCCGTACAGTTTCTAGAGGCCCAAACCCATTACATAATCAAGCACCTCCTCCTCTAAACATTGAATACTTGAGTGGAACTCAAAAAATCCTCCGTACAGTTCCTGGAGGCCCAAACCCAATACATAATAAAGCACCTCCTCCTCTAAGCATTGAAGGATCGAGTGGAACTGAAAGAATCCTCCGTACAGTTTCTGGAGGCCCAAACCCGCTACATAATCAAGCACCTCCTCCTCCATGCGTTGAAGGCTTGAGGGGAATAGGAAGGATCCCCGTATAACTCTTGGAGGCCCAAACCCGCTACACAATAATGCTTCATCTCGGAGTCTCGAAGCCTGAGTGGAATCGAAAAGATACTATATATTCAAATGCTCAACACATTATTATATGCCTGAATGATGTGATGTTTAATAATTGAAGTTATTACAGTGTTTCAGTTAGTGAATGCTAAAATGGCTTGCGAAGAATATGTTTCAACTTATCTATTCTTCATCGAACCTACATGCTCTTTATAAGACAATCTAAGATAAAAGAGCATGCCTCCTAAAAAATTCTAGAAGGTGTGTTATGCCTGAAATCTTTGGTAGGTCCAATTAGCCTGTATGCAACATAAATTACTTGTAACTCCCATTTAAATTAGATGCCCAACATCCAGCATATGTAATATAAAATGTATGGTTGAACATGTTTTTTTTTAATGACAATAGTAGTTTAGGAAGTCCTAACTTGGATATTTATAATAGTAAAAATACAAGATGCTGCTAGAGACCATGATTTATTATAATAGGTGTGGTTTAACATGTTGAACAGCTCAAGCATGGCATAATACTCTACGGGGGTGTTTGGTTCGTAACCGGAATCAAAATGGGAATGAAAATTGGAATGATTTGATATCAGAATGATCAAATCTTCTGAAGCATTTGGTTCGTGACCGAGATCAAAATCGAAATTGAAATCAAAATTGGAATGAAAAATTGAATCCATAGAAGACAGTAGGGATTGAGTTCTATATAGATTAACCCATTTCCATTCCACCATAGAATCGGAATCAGAATGGGACTCCTCTCAACCAAACGATTGGAATGGGAGTCACTCATTCCGATTCCGATTCCAAACCCCCACTCCCCCCAACTAAATACTCCCTATGGGAGAAGGATTTGAGTTTGGAATTGAATTAATTTGTAATCTAATAATGCTAAATGTTTTCAATGTTAGGAATTAGTTTGTAGGCTCTATACTTCTAGCCATTATCTTTTAATAGATAAAGTACAGGTAATTTGTAGGTTCCCAAGTAATGTTGACTTGTGCATGGCATGACTCCACATTAGCTGGTTGTGTTTAATGGGACGTTGGTTTTAGCTCTACTTTATGATCGAAAAAAAAAGCCAGATAAATATGAAATAGTTATTAAAATACAAAATAGAAAAAATTATAGCAAAACTGCTTGAATGTTCCTCTATTTACATTTTGACCTAAAAAGTTTAAAAAGTTGCAAACTAACCCTAAAACTTTAAAATTATTATAAAGAGGCCCAGCCATCTGTCTCTGATTTAATAGTATTAATAGAAAAGATAAAATGACTAAAGTGCCATCATATCATCCTCAATTAATACTTTTGTTTGTGGGGTATTAGCCAATACTTTTTTTTTTGTTTGATGTAATACATTATCCATCAAGCCTTCGACATTTTATGTTTGATGTATTATATTCTGTCTTGGTCGGCCAACAATCTACCCTCAAGGAAGTTGGCCTCATCGTCTAGCTCATCCATGAGGGTGAGATTGCTGGCCGCACCATTCTCCTCACCAACCAGCCTAGCATCCGAGGATAAGATTGCTGGCCATGCAATCCTTCACATCGGCCAGCCTACCATCGGCAAGACCACCATTGCCATAGGCTCCACTAAGTCCCATAGCCAGATAACCCCCTTTGTCACCATCTTTAGCTTCGAACTTTTCTCCCATGAGATGTCCAAGACCAAGACTTTCCATTATGCCATTGGCATCTGCATCAAAAAGGAAGTCGAGAGATATACACATGTCAAAAGGAGGCTCTTTCAATGTAGAAACCCTTTTTTAATATATGTGTGTGTGCGCGCGCGCGCACGTGTGTGTCTATATATATATATATATATATATATATATATATATATATAATTAGATTAGAGCACATCTAAGTTCTCCCTTATTTTATTCCTCCTACAAAATATAAAGTGCCATCCCAGCCTACATTCTAACATCCTCCACAAATTGGTGTGAGGCCACCAAAACCACTCTAGTCACATTAGGTCCTCTAGTTAGCCTACAGGAAGCCATGCTACCAAGAAGCTTCTCTGAAACCCACCTCCCTAAATTCACACACATTCAGACTCCTCTTAGTCTACCCACGTACTCCAACTCTCCAAACCCTATGTGCGAACGTGCTCTATACCTCGCTCCCATCCGCAATCATCTCAATTTTGCCAACATGTGTAAAATAGAGGCTTTACCAATACAGAAGCCTTTATTTTAATATTATATATATATATATATATATATATATATATATATATATGATTTGTAGCCTAATAAAGTATTTATTTATTAATTATTATTATTTTTATTTGTAGGCTCAGGTGTGGTGCTCTCAAGCCTCTGATGGCCAATGAAAAGACTAAGATTTATGATTCATGAAGTATTCATGGAGATTTTAGGACTGATTTGGGCCCTAGGATGGAGGCATTCAGCCTTCCACAGTCTTGAGGTCTAAGAGACATAGGCCTTGAGAAGCTAATCCACTTTTGGGCTAGATTTGGGTCCAAGAAGAGTGAGAGCATGTCAAGTCATGGATGTATATGGACTTGGATGAGTGCAATCATATATGGGTTAGCCATGAGAGTTGTTTGGATTGAGTCAAATTTCAGGTTGTACTGAAATTTGAGAGTCATTTGTACACACATATATATGTGGGTGTAATTATTTTTTATTAAAGGAATAGAACCATTTTTCTCCTAACTCTTTCTCTCCCTCTCTTGTGGATGCCCATCTCTCCTGGAGAAACCCTAGCCACCTCCTCTTATTCACTTGCCTAATTTGGAAGCAAGAAACCCTAGTGCCTGGGATTTCTTGGCTACCCATCCTTAGCCTCCAAGCCTTTGCCGCCTCCTTTCTCAAGGTGATTTGTTGCTGGTTTCAAGTCTCCATGCTCTAAGGAAGGATCCTAACAATTGATATCAGAGCTTGGTTGGACATGAAAGAGGAAAGGTGGAGTACTTGAAGAACTAGGTGCAGCACAAGGTAGCAATCAATAGGAGTCCTAGTCCCACTAGGAATCCTTATCTACCCTTTCTTTGGACCATCTTTTTGCTGGTTCTAGATTTTGAACACTTGGTGAGGACCTCTACATGTGGTAGGAGTCAAGAAGAAGTCAAGGTTTGCATGGAAAGGAGGGAGAAGCTAGAAGCAAGAAAGATTTTCAAGCAAAAATTCTGCAAGCACATCTCTTCGAAGGTATTTTTTTGGATCCATCTTATGGATTGCTATATTTTGATTAGGATCCAGCCATGGGAAGTAGCATCAAGATTGATTTTGAGAAGTTTGATGAAAAAGAAAGCTTCTCTATATGGAAGGTCACGATGGAAGATCAATTGATCCAACATGAGTTGGATCTGGCATTGGAGGAAGGGCTTGATGGAATGACAGATAGGCAATGGATGTCCTTAGAGAAGAGGGCATGTTCAGCCGTTAAAAGGTGTTTGGCAGACTCGATATTATATTTGATCTTAGAAGAGAGGACATCTAAGGGGTTATGGTCGAAGTTGCACACCATATACATGGAGAAGAACATGTATAGCAAGTTAATGTTGAAGAAGTGATTGTATAGCTTTTGGATGTACGAAAGTGGAGACATATCATAGTGTACAGCCAGAAGTTTGACCTAATAAGCAATAATTTATTGAACTTTGGGGTGAAGATGGATGAGGAGGATAAATCATTGCTTTTGCTATATTCGTTGCTCTTTTCTTATGATCCATTGGTGACGATGCTGCTCTATGAAAATGAGATATTATTTTATGAAAATATTGTCTCAGTACTTAGATTTAATGAACAGAGAAAAAAATTGACCAAGGAAAGAGCTCCCCAGGAGGGCTTGACCATAGAGAAGAGGTCTGGAAGAGGGAAGGATAGAAGCAAGCAAAAGGGACGATCTAAGTTTTGAAAAAGCAAGAAGGAAGTAAGGTGCTTCAAGTGCTATGAAGCAGGGCACTTTAAGCAGGATTGTTCACTTTGAAAGAAGAAGCAAGGAGAAAGAAGTGGATCTAATTCGCTGAGTGCCATGGCTGATCTCGAGATGGAGTATGACCTCTTAGTGGTCTCGGATGGTCATAGGAGTAGCACAAAAATTTAGATCCTAGATTTAGCCTGTTCTCACCACTACACACCGAATCGGTCTTGATTCGTTACATACACCAAAACTAATGAGGGGAGCATGACACTTGGAGATGATCATCCTTGTAGGATGGCTGATATTGGGACCATCAAAGTGAGGATGTTCGATGGGATGGTGTGGACCCTTAGCAGTGTAAAGCACGTCTTAGAGTTGAAGAAGAATTTGGTGTCACTGGGCTACTTTGAGTGGAATGGCTACAACTTCAGTAGTCATTCTATGAGTGTTCTCAACATTTTCAAGGGAGCCATAGTTGTGATGAGAGAAAGAAGTTTGGAGAACAACCTATATAAGATGGAGGGATTTATGGTGATTGAAGGATCCGAGACAGCAGCTACTGCATAGGCTCAGCAAGAAGCTTATCGATTGTGGCATTTCCATCTGGAACACATTGGAGACTGAGATATGAAGGTGCTGAGCAAAAGTGGGATGATTTTAGATCTAGATAATAGTATTTTAGAGATATGTGAGCCATGCCAAATGAATAAATAGTATAGGATGAAGTTTGCCATCAGCATAGCCCATAGTGTAGGTACCTTGGAGCTAGTTCACACTGATATGCCAGGATCGGCCCCAATTTCAGCTAGGAATGGGGCCAAATACTTCCTAACTCTGATAGATGACCTCTTAAGAAAGGTATAGGTGTACTTCTTAAGGGAAAAATTAGAGGTCTTTACAAAATTTAAAGTCTGAAAGCTAAAGTGGAGAAAGAGCAGGGTTGCAATGTGAAGTGCCCGCAGTTAGACAATGATGGAGAATTTACCAGCAAGAAATTCTAGGTTTTCTATGAGGAATGCAACATCAAAAGGTACTTCTTAGTAAGGAGTATTCGTCAATAAAATTGGATGGTCGAGAAAATAAATCAAACCCTCATAGAGAAAGTTAGGTGCATAAGGCTGCAAGCTGGGTTTCCCAAGATGTTCTGGGTGTTAGATGTATGTTTTAGAAGCTAATATGACTGACACATTATAATAAATTAAGGACATAAGTTTATACTTAATACATTAATTGGATCAATAAAAAGATAAATTTATTTTTTATTCAAGTGTGTTGTTTCCTTGAATCGTCCATGAAATTAGTTTTGATACATATTCTCAAGGTGTTGAGAATTAGAGATATGTATTTAATTCCTAAATGCTCCCGATCATAAGGTCATCTTGAGGATGATGATGATTCAGATAAACTGACACACAGATCACTTCTTTTGAGACAGATTAGTCTCTGATCTACAATATAGGGACACTGAGTGACGAGTACGGATAGTTGTTAGAGAACAACTAGTACTGAGCATGACCATATGAGAGATCACTTAAATTTCTATCCGATCTTCAGTGATCATCTCGATGCTATAGTTGTGTGAATGATCTTTTGATCTGAGATTGTACTACTGCCTATAGTGAAGCTGCTGGAGTTTGACTGACACATAAATATGAGTCTCAATGAGTCCTTATAGTGAATATAGTGATAGTTGATCAACTGTAGGAATAGAGTGCACATCAAAATGGGATCTATCAATTTTGGTAGAAAAGAGTAGTCTTATGAAATTTGAGAAACTAAGTACAAGAATCTGTAGCCATAGTAGTGTGATTGATGGAAAAGAGTTTTCATAAGAGTCACAACTGGACTTGAGCCAATCGAATCTATCATATGATTGATGTTGAGATTTGATGATTTATCCATAATCTACCATCAAGTTGGGACTCACGATAGAGAGACTGAATCATACATTAACTATACCTAGAGATTCATTTTAGTTCTACTAGGTTGCCACTACATACTGCTAGGTGTCACTGATAGATTGTGAGAACTCACTAAGATTGTTCTTGATCGACAATCCTTGATGAGTTAGAGTGAAATTATTCTGAACCACTGAAAAAAGTTTCAATGATACTTTGATAGAGATCATTGTATATCTCACTACTAGATAGAATTGAATCTATGGGATCTCACAATAAAAAAATTAGGTCTGAAATTAATAATTGAGCTTATGAAGTGTCAATTGGATTTAGAGAAACCCGATTAGGTTCATGATAACCTTGCTAGCACATGGTTAGATCCAATTCTTCTTTCTGTTGAGATTTCTTATTTGATCCAAACTTAATTACTTATTAATGATCTAAATGATTAAGATTCATTGGACTCCAATTATTGAGTGTCTAAGGTTATGGATCATATAAATTGAGGGTGTAAGTCTCTAATTAAATTTTTTCATAATTATTCTTGGGTGCCACCTTGATTTGATCAAGTTGGGCGTGTCCATTGATTGGAGGGCCTTTAGATCTCTTATAAGACATCTTTTGGGTATATTTTGAGGTGTCTAATTATGGATGTAAGGGCTCCAATTGTTGATGCCTAAAGGGTCTCCTAAAGTAAGTTGGATAACTTAAGTTAATAGAAAATCCAATGCAAGTAGGACTTGTATTATGAGATTAAATAGGATTCAATCTTTATGCCTATTTAAAGGGACCTCTCCTAAAGTCCTTAGAGCATCCAAACCAGTAATCTCTCATATCTAGAAGAAGTCCCCACGTCCTCTCTTCCTCTCCCTTTCTTTTCCCTCTCCCTTGGACATCCAAACATCCTCCACTTTGGGATGTTCCAAGTCCTCCACATCAAGGATTGTTGGGAGTCTAGACATTGCTGCTTGCTGGTGTTTAGGAGCAGCACAAAGCAAGGAGAAAGGCTAGAGAAAAGAAGAAGAAGAAGATCAAGGAAAGAGATTATGTTGATCGCGATCCAGACTTCATTCAGATTCAGTAGGCTGAATTTTTTTTAAAAAAAAATTCAAATTCTAGAGGGCTGTTCCAGGCTAATCTCGAGTGGATATCCATAGAGATCGAATACTTGTATGGCTAGAAAATTTTTTTTTTTCTTTCAGATCCAGATTTGAAGAAAAGAATTGCGAAACAGATATATGAATTGATCACAATCTGAATTTCAGCATATGTTAATTTCAGTATATGAACTAGATCCTTGTAGTTTTATATTTTTATACATATATGACTTAGATTAAAAGTATTTTAATCTTACATTCCACTACGGTGTTTAAAAAATAAAATTTTGAAATATACATGCATGCTCCGAATCTTAAATTCTAATAGTGGTATTAGAGCTATGAATTTCATATTGCTGAAATTGTCATACATATTTTGAAAAAAATTTCAAAATCTAATTTTTTCTTAATACATAAGATGTATAGATAAATTTTAGAATCTAAAATTTATTTTTAGATTTATTTTAGAATATATATTGGATATGTGAAAGTATGCATAGATCTGAATTTTGACTAGAAAGAATTTTAGTTCATGTTTATATGATACATAGATGCATGCATGAAATCTGAAATTTTATATGATCTGAATTTTGATGGATATATGTGATATATAATTATATATTTAGATCATAAATTTACTTTTGATATAATCCATAATTAGTATATGAGATATATCATATCATGTTGTAGATCTGAATTTTATTTAGATTTGAATTTACATGCATATATGCGATATATGTTTGTATCTAAAAATTATTTTCATGATTTAAAATTTACTTTCATATAAAAAATTTAGATCTAAAATCTTGATTTTAGAATTTGAAATTTGTGTTTGTGCATAAGGGTTTTGGTTATGAAAACATTAAAAATTAGGTCATGTAATATGATTGCATCTAAAGTTTTTGATTTGAGTCATATAGGTCTAATTCAATTAAGTAATTGATCGAACCAAGTTAAGTATTGATTAGGATTAGATCAATTAAGTTAAATGATCATGCAATTATTGTTGATCAAATCATTTGAGTTTTATATGTAGAATTGATTAACCTAAAGATCTAATTTGGCTCGATTGTTTGAGCCTGATTCGTTAAAATTAACCTGTTTGGACCAATTGACCTATTGGTGTCTAAGATAAATTAATGAGATGTGATTATTTAATTAGTTTTATTTACTTAGCCAATTTATTGGTATCTAAGAAAAATAATGGGGGAACCTCCACTGATCTCCACTTACCTGGCCAATTTGGATGATTGGATCTTAAATTGGGTTACTTAGTGATTTGATTTAGCCCATATCAATTAGATCAATCATATGATTACTGATTAGATAAGATCTAAACCTAAATCTCTTCATAAATATTAAGTCTATAGGTCTTCCATCATTGTAAATATGCGGGCATGCTATCGACATTGATTGTTCTTGACTGGTCATAGTGATTCAGTTGCATCGAAAATACGCAACCACTCTATTAGCAAAGAGTTGCTCCAAGAAAAGGATGGGATTGGGCCCAATAACTATTAGGTGAAGGATCCAATGATGGCCTTACACTTGCTTGTGAACGGTGGGTCGCGCTTAACTAAGAAGTGTATGCAATAACTATTAGGTGAGCCCACATGATTTAGAGACTAAGTCGCTACAACATGCTTAGAAAAGTATCTGGATAAAGAGTTACCTACGCATCGATGTGCATATTATCAATAATTGTTAGGTGAGGCGCATGTCATCGGTGGAACCACAGCACCCACTAGGAATCCTTTGTCGCATTAAGGTTTTCATTTTCTTTTCGAAGAGTGGAGGGATCTGATAAATTAGTGAGAGTCATTGTTTGCATCTTAAAGTCCTTAAAAATAAATACTATATTAAGTATAAAAGTTTAACTTGAATCTCTACTCTCGTAGTTAAATAATGTCAGCCTCAAATCCTCTAGTCCGTATCCTTGAAACTAATCGTTTATCCAGTACCAATTACAAAGACTGACTCAAAAATCTCAAGATTATCCTGACCTCTGAAAAATTAGGTCATGTACCCAACCAAAAATCCATAATGTTACCAAACCGTCCTACTGCTGAGCAAAGGATTGCTTTTGAGAAGTGGATGGATGAAGACAGTCGGATTAAGTGCTATATACTGGCTTCTATGTCAAATGAGTTGCAAAGTCAGCACGAGCATATGCCCATTGTCAGGGCTATAATCACTCACCTGCAAGAGTAGTATGATTAGCAGAGTCGTACTGCATGATTCGAGGTGTCCAAAAGACTATTCAATCTGAAGATACATGAAGGATAGTCAATCTATGAGCACTGTATGACAGTGATCAAGGACATTGAGAAGCTTGCGATGCTCGGGCTAGAAATACAAAAAAAATTATAGATAGATTTGATTCTTCAATCTCTTACAAGTTCATATAGTCAATTTATTATAAATTTTTATATGAACAAGCTCGACTGCACTATACCCGAACTGGTCAACATATTAGTCACTACGGAAGAAACCTTGAAGAGTTTAAGGGGTACTATTCTCAATGTGGAGTTGACTTCTTTCAAACAAAAGTCTATTAAGAAGAAGAAGGTAAAATCCACTAAGAAGCAGAAAAAAGAGAATAGGCCAAAGAAGGAAGTTCCTAGTAAGGTCGAAGTAAAGAAAAAGAATTTTTACTGTCATGCTGAAGGTCATTGGAGGAGGAACTGTCCAAAATATTTGGAGAGCCTAAAGACCAAAAAAGATGATAAACCTTCTGAAGGTATGCTCGTAATTGAATCTAACCTTATGATTTCTTCTACTTCTAACTGGATATTAGACTCTAGCTCGAGTGCTCATATATGTACCTCAATGCAGGGTTTGATAGAAAGTAGGAGGTTGAGGAAAGATGAATGATCCTTCAGGTCGGTAATGGAGCAAAAGTTATTGCAGAGGCCATTGGCACTTATCTTCTTCGATTACTGTCTGATGTTAGATTAGATTTAAAGAATCGTTATTATGTTCCTGTAGCTAGTAGAAATTTAATTTTTATGTCTATGCTAGCATAGAAAGATTTTAAAATTTATTTTAATAAAGATTTTTATTTTATTTATTTATAAAATAAATTAGTTACACAAGATTTTTTAATTGACAGTCTTTATCACTTGCATATTGATGCGAATGTGAACTTAAACAAGCAAATAATGAGTGCCATAGGCCGAAAGAGATCCAGAGATAAAATTAACCAGAAGTACTTGTGGCATCATAGACTAGTCATATTGGAGAGGACATGATAAACAGATTGAAAAAAGATGAGATCCTTGGCTCTCTTAACCCAGAGTCGAATCCAGCTTACGAATCCTGTCTTCGAGAAAAAATGATCAAGTTATCCTTTGTAGGACATGAGGAGAGGGCCACTGAGCTACTTGTTCTGATACACACTGACGTGTGTGGGCCATTTGATGTGTTGGCCAGGTGTGGTTATACAAGTCTGAGGCCTTTGAAAGGTTCAAAAGATTTAGATATGAGGTAGAAAAATAAACAGATAAATCCATTAAGATTTTTTGATCTGATCGAGGAGGTGAATACGTTAGTCGAAAATTTTTGAAATATCTCAAAGACAATAGCATAGTTTCTCAATGGACGCCTCCTGAAACACCTCAGCTCAACAGGATATCTGAAATGAAGAACAAGACCCTATTGAATATGGTCCAATCCATGATGAGCTTCTACCCTTATATCTTTAAGGACAAGCCTTGTTAACTACAATTCACCTATTGAATAGGGTTCCATCAAAGTCCATTCCTACCATACCGTATGAGATATGGTTCGATAGGAAGTCAAGTCTAAGTTATCTTAAAATTTGAAGATATCTGACCTATGTCAAGTGACAGATGGTGGATAAGTTGGAGGATAGATCTATTATAGATCGCTTTATAGGGTATCCAAAAAAATCTATGGAATACTACTTCTACTTTTCACAAGATCACAATGTGATTGTGAATCGAAATACCATATTTTTAGAAAAATAGTTTATCCAGGATGGTAGCAGTAGGAAGTTAGTTGAGCTCAAAGAAAAGATCTTTGAAAAGCCAAGAGCTATAGATCCTTAGGAACTTGTTATCCATGAACCAATAGTAGATGTTCCTCAACCATCTCATAGATGTAGTAGGGTCTCCCATGTTGGGAAATGTGTCCCAAAACCAATCGTCAGCCTGCTGACGGTTGTGCTATTTGATGTAATTATATATGAATTATTAATAAAATATTTATTTGATAATTTTTATTATAAGCTTGTACATCTTCTATATCGAACTTCTGTATTATGATAAAAGTTTTTAGGACTATTTTAAATCGATAAAGAAGGATTTATCATTTAGTCCTTAAATGAGTTTGTGATCAAATGATATGCTATTATTTGGACGATAAACATATCAAGTATAGGTCGTTGTGTGCCATATAGATTGGTTGTCCTCTTAATCAAGGAGCGTGGAGACGCTGGTATGGCATGCAGATAAAATATAGGAGTACATTTTGCTGAACGTGACCAACTATGGAGCACTCTGCTGTCAAGAGTCACTCCGAAGGGATATGGGTATAAGTGTCCCTCCGATCTGAGATCACCACAGTGACTTACAAGCAACTTACTATGCTTTGGTACCGGACTATCTGAATTTTTAATTCAGGATCAGAAGGTTTCTGGGCACAGTCAAGTACTTGTGAAGTCGATGCGTGAGTCAAGATAGAATTAACCACTCCAAGAGATTGGAGAGAATGTTTTGTGTTTCAATTTAGTAAGACCTTGGTTAAGGCAATCTTTGTGAGGAGTCATAAGATTTATCAGGTTGAGACACATAATGGATGTACTATTAAGAGTTGATAGTTTAACTCTAAGTCAACTTAGCATCAAAGGTCAAAGGGATGAATTATAGAATAACTATATCCAAATAGGTTCTTGAGTGTTGCTTTGCATATATTCGACCTATTCGGACGTCAGATATCATTGCTAGATGGTTATTTTGATTGGTACAGAAATCAGTTCCTATGCTACTAGCTTAGATTCGAACCTATGGGGTCACACATATTAAAAGTTTTTCTTCGATCATATGGCTAATCTGAAGAGTCTCAGTGGATGGAGACTCTGCTGAAGAGTCCTACTGAATGGAGACTCTAGAGAAGAGTCCTACTAGACTTGAATTCTATCATTAATGAAGGATTAATTAGTGATTAGATCACTAATTAGCTTAATTTAATTGAGCATTAAAATCTGAATCAAGTATGATTGAATTGGATTCAATCAGATCAGGTTTGATTAGGTTATGAGATGACCTAATCGATAAGAAAGAAATAATCCTGATTTGATCGGGTCTATGGCTCAATTAATTTATTAATTTAATTAAATTTAATTAAAATTATAGGAGCCTAATTAGATTAGGTTCATCATATTTTATTTTAATCTAATTGGATTGGGTTTGAAAGAAATCCAATTGGTTAAACCCTAAAGTCCCAAATGAATAGGACTTTATCCCTTGCGCAATCTAAATTATCTCATATATTTTCTCACCGTATAAAATTAGTTTGTATGTGAGAAAACTAAAAAATAACTCTTCTTTTGTCATCCATTAATAATAGGAATTGGTTGGTTTTGATTTGAATTCAAATTGATTTGAATTTTAACTTAAAATCTTATCTATATCCTTCCACACATTGGCAGTTTCTAAAGGTACCCATTGTTTACGAGAAAAAAAAGTCTTCTTAATTGATTTTTATACTCAATTTTCTCTAATAAATCTCTCTTTAAGTTAGATAGAAGTGAAAAAAAATTATAGTTAAATTAAAATTATTTGAATTACAACAAACTCCAGCCCTTATCCTATCTTATCTGGTTTGTGCGACAATCATAAAAAGGCCATATTTTTGTGTGCCAAACTAAAAGAGATTTTCATCATAAGATATAGAGATAAAGTGGGGCAAAATTTCTTCTTTGGGATGTGAGCTTTGGGTGGGTTTCATTCTTCCTTGGTGTGAACAAAAGTGGAGACCGTTCTTCTCTCGAGTGAGAGACCTAGGATTATTCTAGATTTTTGGATGAGAGAAAAACCAAAGAGAAGAGAGTTTTTATCTAATTTTTCTCCATCATCTAGTATCCTCTTCTGATCCATCTTTGACATCAGAAAGGTTCGAGGCAATCAAAGAAGGAGATCAAGTCAGATCTGCCATCAGAAGCCAACTGCACGAGCTAGCACTCCCGTGGAAGGCTGATCGGTTCGAGGGGCTTCGTGTGGACCATTCATAGAGGTCGGACACTTGTGCGGCTTTGAGCGACTACAGAGAATTTTTAAATCTACATTCTCAATTATAGAGTTTGACTACCTACGTTCAGGTATTGGGTTCGGAACCCTGAAAGTGATAAATTAGATCTATTACTAAATACTATTTTTGGTTCACATGCTTATCATTTTAGATTCAAATTTTTATGCATATAAATTTATATCATCGATCTATTTATAAAAATTTTAAGATCAAATCTTATGTATGAATTTATAGATTAAATAGTTTAATCTAATATTCTTTCATTGAAAAATTTTTGAAATGCATGCATGAAATCTCTACGCATCCCAATAGTGGTATCAGAGCCACGATTTGATATGACATAATATTATATGTATTTAAATCTATAATTTAATTTAAATTAGATTTGATATATAATATTTAGATCTAAAATTAGTTATAGATCTGATCGCACAAACTGATATAAGGTTGTCCTGCTGTAAGGTTTACCCCTTACAGTGCAAAGATTATCCTAGTTTGTGATGATCTTTATAAAATCTGATTTTAATTTGAAGTATGTAAAATTTATTTATGATAATTATTATCTAATTTTGGTATGATCAAAATATAATAATCAAATCAGAAATAATTTAGATTAGATCTAAATTATTTAGATTAGATGATCTGAGTAGCGAAGTAATTGGATCGAATTTTTCATCAGGCCGTCCGATCATAGGAGGTAATAGAGATTAGATCTCTCTTTTTCTCATTCAATTGGATCCTCTTATGATGTGTAGGGGTACCATTGTGACTATATCCCATGAAGATGAATGCGAAAAGAAAACTTTACTTTTCTCAAAATCCTAAGATTGTGTATATGATATATTGTATGAAAAGTAGTTGTATCTAATCTTTGCCAATAAAATCCAGAATCATGAACATATTTAGAATAATTTTAAAATAATTTATGATTAATTTTATTATTATTTATGCAAAATTATTTTGATCTAAAATTAATGTAATTATTATAGTTCGCCTGTTGAGTCGACTCAGTATTATTTGGGTCGACTCAGGCCCCTGATTTCTTAGCTCAATTTCTGTTGAGCTGACACATTATTACAGGTTGAAAATTATGATTAATAGTTCATTATCAATAAGTCAACTAAGTCTCTGAACTTAGTCAATCCATTGTAATGAGTAGGCTCAATCCAGGGGTGAGTTGATTCAAGTTTCAAATCTAAATGATTGTGCATAAAATTAATTATAAAAATATTTTATAAAATATAAAATTATTTTTAAATATCGAATCTCTTCCCATAGCCTTAAATTTAATTGAGAATTAAGTTGAACCTATTAGATCTAGAATTATGAATTAAAGATCTAATGTCATTCACATAAAATATGGGTGATGGATTTATGGGTTAGCTTGATCAAGTCCTCCTAATTAGGTTAGACCTAGGGTTAGAATCAAAGATCAAATAGACTAAAAAAAAATTAGATTAAATCAAAATTTATTTTTCATTCAAGTATGATGTGTCCTTGAATCGTTAATGAAATTAGTTTCAATATATATCCTCAAGGTGTTGAGAATTAGAGACATATATTTAATTCTTAAATACTTCCGATCATAGGATCATCATGAGGATGATGATCGATCTAGATAGACTGACTCATAGATCGCTTCCTTTGAAATAGATGAGTCTCTATTCTACAGTGTAGGGATACTGGATGATAAGTGCGGGTAGTATTTAGAGAACAACTAGTACTGAGCATGACCATACAAGAGATCACTTAAATTTTTATCCGATCATCAATGATCATCTCGATGCTGTAGTTATGTGAATAATTTTTTGACCTGAGATTGTACTATTGCCCATATTGAGGCTGTTGGAGTTTGACTGACACATAAATTTAAATCTCAATGAGCCTTTGTAGTAAATGTTGGAGACAGTTGATCCACTGTAGGGATAGGGTGTACATCAAAATGGGATCTATCAATCTTGATAGAAAAGAATAGTTCTATGAGATTTGAGAAGCTAAGTTTGAGAGTCTGTGGCCATAATAGTGTGATTAATGAAAAAGAGTTTTTATAGAAGTTACAACTGGACTTGAGCTAATCGAATCTATCATATGACTGATGTTGAGGTTTGATGATTTATCCATGACCTGCCATCAAGTCGGGACTCATGATAGAGGGATTGAATCATACATTAATTACATCTAGAGATTTATTTCAGTTCTATTGGGTTGCCACTACATACTGCTAGGTGTCACTGGTGGATTGTGAGAGCTCACTAGGATTATTCTGGATCGATAATTCTTGATGAGTTAGAGTGAAATTATTTCGACCCATTGAAAAGAGTTTCAATGATATTTTGATAGAGATTATTGTATATCTTACTATCAGATAAAATTAAACCTATAGGGTCACACAATAAAGAAATTAGACCTGAAATTAGTAATTGAGCTATGAAGTATCAATTGGGTTTAGAGAAATTCGATTGGGTTCATGATAACCTTGCTAGCACATGATTGGACCCAATTTCTCTTTTCATTAAGATTTTTTATTTAATTAGATAATTTAAACTTAATTATTTGCTAATGACCTAAATGAATAAAATTTATTGGACTTTAATTATTGGGTGTCTAAGGTTATGGATCATATAAATTAAACGTGCAAGTCCCTAATTAATTTTTTTGATAGTTAATCTTAGGCGCCACCTTGATTTGATCAAGTTGGGCGTGTCTATTGATTGGAGGGCCTTTAGATCTTCTATGGGGTATCTCTTGGGTGTATTTTGGGGTGTCTATTTATGAGTGCAAGGGCTCCAATTGTTGGTGCCTAAAGAGTCTCCTAAAGTAAGTTGGATAACTTAAGTTAATAGAAAAATCAATACAAATAGGACTTGTATTATGAGATTGAATAAGATTCAATCCTCATGCCTATTTAAAGGGACCTCTCCTAAGATCCCTACAGTATCCAAACTAGCAGTCTCTCACATCTAGAAGAAGACCCCACGCCCTCTCTTCCTCTCCCTTTCTCTTCCCCCTCCCTTAGATGTCCAAACATCCTCCACTTTGGGACGTCCCAAGTCCTCCACACCAAGGATTGTTGGGCATCCAGATATTGCTGCTTGCTGGTATTTAGGAGCAGCACGAAGCAAGGAGATAAGCTAGAGAAGAGGAGAAGAAGAAGATCAATGAAAAAGAACAAATATTGATCATGATTCAGGCTTTGTTCAAATTCAGCAGGCTAAATTTTTTTAGAAAAAAAAATTCAAATTCTAGAGGACTGTTTCAGACTAATTTTGAGTGGATACCCATAGAGGTCGAACACTTGTGTGGCTAAAATTTTTTTTTTTCTCTTTCAGATTCAGATTCGAAGAAAAAGATTGTGAAACAGATATGTGAATTGATCACAATCTGAATTTCAGCATATGTCAATTTCAGCACATGAACTAGATCCTTATGATTTTATATTTTCTATGCATACATGATTCAGATTAAAAGTATTTTAATTTTGTATTCCACTGTGGTGTTTAAAAAATAAAATTTTGAAACATGCATGCATGCCCCAAACCCTAAATTCCAACACTAGGTTGATACAGTCGATGTAGCCTATTACTTAGTATTGAACTAGTCACCTACACCAAGTTAGATGGTGAAATTCTAGAGGAGATATGGTCTGAAAAGAAGATGGAGCTAAGCCATCTCAAGGTGTTTTGGTGTACGGCTTATGTGCATGTGGATGCTGGGGAGCGAAGTAAGTTGGATGTCAGGTCAAGGAAGATGGTGTTCTTAGGCTATCCACATGGAATTAAAGGATACAGGCTATGGAATCTCTTAGAGAAGAAGGCCACCATCAGTAGGGATGTAGTCTTTGATGAAAATTCAGTCCTCAAGAGGCAAGGAGGCATGGAAGAACAGAAGGAGCAGCAGGGGGCCCAGTCGGGCAATGGTGGATAGCTAACTTTCTGTACTATTTTGTCTTTTTTAGATGCATGAGGAGGACTTGATATTCAAATGGAGCACCATCCAGAGGTGTCTCCATAGGTGGAGGGGGCTGAGACTGAGACACGTGGTAGAGATCGAGAGGTTCAACGAGAGAAGATTGAACCTAGAAGAGATATCGGGGTTGCACTGCACAAGCCTAAATAGAATGTGAGGCAACCAGAGAGATATGGCTTCGAAGAATCAGTATCTTATGCATTGGTGATAGCGAATAGGGACCCTCATATCAATGAGGAGGTGGTTGAGAGCCAAGAAAGAGATAGGTAGATCCAGACAATGATTGAAGAGATGCAGTCCCTCCAGAAGAACCCGACATAGCGGTTGGTGCAGTCGCCATAAGGAAAGAAATCCATTAGTTGTAAATGGATTTAACAATACAAAGAAGGGCCTTCAAAGTAGAGAGGTATCCAATTCAAGATGACATTAGTGGCCAAGGGATACTCCCAAAAGGAAAGCATTGATTATAGTGAGGTATTCTCCCCAATTTTCAGGCATACTTCAATTTGGGTACTATTGAGTATTGTTGCAGTCCAAGACTTGAAATTGGAGTAGATGGATATCAAGATGGCCTTCCTCTGTAAGAATTTACAGAAAAAAATATTCATGAATCAGCCAAAGGGGTTTGGAGAATCTGGATCAGAAAAGAAAGTCTGTCTGCTACAGAAGTTTCTATATAAGTTGAAGCAATCACCAAGATAGTGGTACAAGCGCTTCGACACTTATGTGAGGAGTATCGATCTTGCCAGATGTGAGCATGACTCTTGTGTTTATGTTAAAATGCTTGAGGATGAGTCTAAGTTGTATCTACTTTTGTATGTGGATGATATGTTGATAGGATGAGTCTAGGAGCAGAAGTGTAGTGCAGGACTTGAAGGTAGCTTTACCTCGAAAGTTCGAGATGAAGGATTTGGATCCTGCCATGAAGATCATAGGCATGAAAATCCTTAGGAATAGAATCAAGAAGGTGTTGTATTTGTCTTAAGAGGGTTATATTCAAAAGATTTTGGAGAGATTTGGCATGAAGGATGCAAAATCGATAGCACTGCCACTAGCTGGTCATATCAACCTTTCAAAGTCCATGTCACCCTAGATCAAGATGGAGGCAGAGGAGATGGAGAAGATACCTTGTGCTTCAAGTGTGGGAAAACTCATGTATGTGATGGTGTGTTGTAGATCAGATCTTGCTCATGTGGTGAGCTAGGTCAGCAGGTTCATGGCGGACCCTGGCAAGAAGCATTGGGTATCTTCAAATACTTGGTGGGCATAGTTGAGTTGGCATTTGCTATGGACAGCAAGGTGATGTTGAGGGAAGCTCCAATATATCCAAGGAGGCTCAGGTTTAGATGGTTGGGTTTGTGGATGTGGATTTTGATGAAGATATGGACACTAGACGTTCTGCCACAAGATTTGTGTTCAGCTTGAATGGGGGTTCAATTTTTTGAAGATCCTACTTACAATCCATCACAACATTATCTACAACTAAAGCAAAATACATTGGCATTATGGAGGCAACAAAGGAAGCATTGTGGCTGAAGAGATTGGCGTTGGAGATGGGACTTGCATAGAAAGCTGTCAAGATGCACTGTAATAGTCAGAGTGCACGATTATTGGTACAGAATCTAGTCTATCATGCAAGGACCAAGCACATCGATATCAGATACCACTGGATCAGAGAGCTAGTAGAAGAAGGTAAGGTGGAGTTGGTCAAAGTTCACATGAAGGAGAACCAAGCTAATGCACTTACAAAGATTCTTTCGAGGGACAACTTTCATAGGTGTGTGATGCTGATGGGGCTGATGGATAGATATATTTTTATAGCAGTTTTGGGATACCAAGGTGGAGATTGTAGTGTTAATCTCAAGAATTGATTTTGATAAATAACAAAATGTTTGAGCATATGATTTGTATAATGATTTTATTAAGTTGATGTTTTAGGAAAATTTAGTAGATATCAAAAGATTGATTCTAAAGGTGCAATCATATTCAAAAGAAAAGATTTTGGAAGCTTAATTGGAGAGAAGAAACTTTGAAATAAAAGTGGAAAAAATCATTAAAAGATAGGAATCAAAATAGTGTTTAAGTTGAAAAATTTCAGTTTAGGCATCTTGAGTCAATTCAGGCAGAATTTAAGTCGACTCAAGCTAAAAATTTGATGCAAAAAAGTTCTGACATGCAAATATATCAGCCGATACACCCTCAAGTCGACTCAAGTTTGATCCGAGTTGACTCGAATGAGGAATGGCAGAAATTATCTAGAATAGAAAATTGAAGCATCGAGCAGCAAATTGAGTCGACTCAAGTTACTTGAGCAGAAGTTATAGAAAAAGATAGAGAGCTAAATTTTTTGGGAAGACAGACTCGGAGGCCATTTGGTCGACTCTATCCCAATCCGAGTCGACTCAAGTTATAATGGCTAGTTCTGCAGAATTTCAAAACTTTTCAGATTTGTATCCAATTACTCAATTTCAGATTCCAACAATCAAAAATGGCTCTATAAACTTGCAAACAATAATTTAACACTTCCAACAACTAATTGACAAGACAAGAAAGAGAGAATCAAAGAGAAAAGTGAAAAACAGTAGGAAAATGAAGGAAAAGAAAGTCTATTTTTAGTAGATAATCAAAGTTGCATCTAAAATTTTTTATATATTGAACTAAATAAAGATCAAATCTTTATCTAAATTATAGCGGAATAGGAATCAAATTTTTAAAATTTAGACTCAAATCCTCACGTAGGCCTAGATCTGTAGGCTCTTTACTTCGCATGCACGCCAAGCTCTGCAGGAAAGTAGGATGAAGCCTCAGATTGAAGCACATTCGCAAGGCTACTAAGAGAAAAAAGAGAGCTGCTGGGGTGATACCTCACACCAACAAGGAGGACACCTAAGAGAGGGGCCACGGCAAGGAGGAGAGGTGGCAAGAGATGGGACGCCAAGATGGGATGCCCAAGGGTAGCGCCCAAAAGTTCTCATGCCTATCTTTCTCTTTCTCTCTTTCTCACAATCTAATTGCTCTTTTTCATCGATAGAGACTCTCTCTATTTATAGATGATTCCTCATGACCCATAAGATTAGGATTCTTAATTCAAACAAGCTTTGAATCAATCCATAACTATCAAAGAAGGACTCCTAATTGAGAAAGGATTGGCGCCTACATGCACCCACGTCCACACCCATGTGGGACGGCCCACAACCAGCACCAAACTAGGTGTTGGTTAGTTATGGAGATGAAAGAGTCCTAGTAAAAATGGACTTTAAGAATCCCATCCAAAATTGGATCAGTTTGAATCAAATTCGAAGCTGATTCAAAATAATTTTGAAAGACTGTCAATCCTAAACTGTTTAGGATTTAGGACCAAATCTAACTTAAAATTTTGAATCTAATTAAGTCTAATTAAATTAGATTTAATTTAAATTTAATTAATACTTAAATTCAATCTATCATAGGCTCCTTAGATCATAGATCAAAAACTATTCATTTTCAGGATTGAACCCGAATCTCATGTGTGGTGCTAACTAGATATAGTCAACTCTTCAATTCGATTTGACCTATAATTTAATTCTCAATTAAGTTAGTCTATATGTTCAATCAAGTCAAGTACTTTCAAATTAGATATATAAACATAGGCTAATACTTTTCTATGTCGTCTAACTTTTATGCATGACTCCGTAGGTTCGAACACTAAGCTGGTAGCACAGGAACTATTTTTTGTACTAATTGAAGCTTCCATCTAGCAATGGTTCTCAATATCTAGATAGGTCGAATCATCGCAAGAAAATATTTCAGAACCTATATATATGATTATCATATAATTCATCTCTTTGACCCTGAATACTCTAGAATGATCTAGGATTAACTATCAATCCTGAGTGTTTCATCCACATTGTATTTCAACCTTTCAAATCCATCACATAGATTATCCTAATCAAAATTTTACTAAATTAAAATATAACAATACATCAGCTCCTATAATTTAGAGAAGTAAATCTCATCTTGATCCACACATAGACTTTGCAAGTACTTGACTATACCCAATGGCATTTCGTCACTACATTAGAAATCCAGATAGTTTGGTGCCAAAGTATAGTGAGTTGCTTGCAAGTCACTATAGTGATCTCAGGTCTGAGGGATACTTATGCTCATATGCTTCATGAGTATCTCTTGACAGTAGAGCACTCAACAGGTGAGTCACTTGTTCAACGATGATGTACTCCTATATCTCATCTGTATGCTATATCAGTGTCACCACACTCGATTAAGAAGACAACCAACTCATATGGCACACGATGACCTCCACTCGATAAATATCATCGTTCTGTAATAACATATCTTTTGATCGTGAATATATTTAAGAACTATATAATAAATCTTCTTTTATTGATTACTAATATAGTTCTAAGAACTTCATCACAATACAAGAGTTCTACATGAAAGATATAATATTACGATGAATAATATCAAAATAATTTTTATTTATCAATGAATAATTCATATACAAAAGGAATTCTATTGTCATACGATTGATTTTAAGATATAATTTTCCAACAACTTTCACTTAGACTAAAGCCAATCGGGACAGTATCTTTAGTGAAGGGGTCGGCTAGATTCTCTTTTCCATCAATTTTTTGAAGATCGACATCATCTTGATCCACGATCTCTCATATCAGATGGTAGCGACACAGAATATGCTTGATGCACTGATGTGATTTTGGTTCTTTCGTCTGAGCTATGGCTCCAGTGCTATCATAATTCAGTAAGATAGGGCCATCAATAGAAGGTATAACTCCAAGTTCGATGATAAATTTTCACAGCCACACTGTCTCTTTTACAGCATCGGATATAGCAATATATTTCACTTTGCATACAGAATCGATCATAGAATATTACTTGAAACTCTTCCAGCAAATAGCTTCTTCATTTAAGATAAATATGTAGCCTGACATGCTTCTGCTATCATCATTATTTGATTGAAAACTGAAATCAGTGTATCGAATAAGTTTCAGATCAGTGTCTCCATAAATAAACCATTGATCTTTAGTATTTCTCAAATACTTAAGGGTTATCTTCACAACTTTCTAATGATTTTCATTCAGATCAAACTGGTACCTACTCATTACCCCTAGTGAATAGGTCACATCCGATCTCGTACATGTCATGGCATATATGATAGATCTTACTATCGAAGCATATGATATTCTACTCATACATTTTCTCTCTTGAGGGGTTGTCAAACAATCTTTTTTGGAGAGAATAATTTCATGATCTATCAGAAGACAGTCTTTCTTAAAATTCTCCATATTGAATTATTTCAGTATGGTATCAATGTACGTGGATTGAGACAATCCAAGCAACCTTCTAGATCTATCCCTATAGATCTTCATCCCTAGGATATAAGATATTTCTCTCAAGTTTTTTATGGAGAACTATGATGATAACTATAGCTTCACACTCTGCAAAGCTGGAATATCATTTCCAATTAATAGTATGTCTTCCACATAAAGTACAAAAAAAATGATCATAGAATCGTTAGCCCACTTGTAGATGCAAGGCCCTTCTCTATTTCTAATGAAGCTATATATTTTGATCACTTTATCAAAATGCATGTTCGAATTCCTAAATGTCTGCTTTAGTTCATAAATAGACTTATTTAGCTTGCACACCTTAGACTCATCTATGGATGTGAATCCTTTAGGCTGTATTATATACACCTCTTTTTTCAGCTCTTCATTAAGAAAAACAGTTTTGACATCTATTTGTTAAATCTCATAATCTAAATATCTAGCTATAGCAAGCATAATGTAAATAGACTTGAATATTGCCACAGGAGAAAATATCTCATCATAGTTAATACCATAATGCTAATGATAATCCTTGGCAACTAGATGGGCTTTATAGGTCTACTTTTTCGTCTGCTCCTCTTTTTCTTTTGAAAATCTACTTGCACCCTATGAATTTTATCCCTTCGGATGGATCAACTAGTGTTCATACACTATTGATCTCTGTGGACTCCATCTCAGACTTCATAGTTTTTAGTCATTTCTGAGAGTCGGGCCTTTGCACGACTTCTATATAGGTGGTTGGATTCTCATCATTCTCATCTAGTTTGATGGGATCACCATCTTGGACTAAGAAACTGTAGTATCTATTTGGCTAACATGGTATTCTACCGGATCTCCTCAATGGTGTCTCTATTGACTCTGGATTTGATTCTGTAATCAAATTTGATTCTCTCTTGAACTTCATCAAGTTCAATTTTATAGATATTAGTTTTTTTTAAGAAACTCTTTTTTCAAAAAGACTACCTTGTTGTTGATAAACACCTTTTGTTCTTCAGCGAGATAGAAATAGTACCTTTTAATTTTCTTTGGGTACCCTATGAAAAAGTATTTATCGAATTTATCCAAGCTTATTTATCTTTAAACACTTGACATAAGCTGGACACCCCCAGATCCTAAAGTGTGAGAGCACCAACTTGCACCCAATCCATATCTCATATAAAATTTTATCGACGGACTTGCTCGATACCTTATTCAGAATATAGCAGATAGTTTCTAGAGCATAACCCCAAAAAAATTAATAGACTCACAAAGCCCATTATAGATCAGACTATATCTAACAAGATTCGATTTCTTCTTTTAGAATGTTGTGGTGTCTCAAGAGAGATCCATTGTGAGAGAATCCCATTCTCTTCTAGATATGTCAGAAAATCACTGCTGCGGTATTAACCACCTCAATTTGATTGAAGAGTTTTAATACTCTTTCTAGTCTATTTTTTTACTTCACTATGGAATCATTTGAATATTTTAAATAATTTTAATTTATATTTCATAAGATAGACATACCCATACCTCGATAAGTCATCCGTAAACGTAATGAAGTAGTAGTATCCTCCTCTGATGTTTATGTTCGTTGATCTGCATACATCAGCATGTTTAGACCTAGGACATCATTGGCTCTTTCATTTTTTCTTTAAAAGGTGATTTAGTCATCTTACCAAGTAGATAGAATTCGCAGATGGGTAATGATTCCCAATCATCTATTTCAATGACATGCTCCTTGATTAACCTATCAATCTTATTCTTATTCATATGACTAAGCCTACAATGTCAAAGATAGGATTCACTAACATTATCTATTTTAGGATATTTATTAGATGTGTACATTACACCAACAGACCGTGATACTATATATATGTCATGTCTTAATTATCTTCGTATAATTACAGTATCATTCATAATGATATCATAAAAATTATTCTTTATTATAAACTTAAAATCAAATTTGGCCAAAAATCTTACAGAGATGACATTCATCAAGAAAGAAGGACAATAATGACAATCATCTAATATGACACTACTGGACTCGAAGATAAGCTGTAAAGTTTTCAAAGCTAGAATTGGAACAAGACTTCTATCTCCAACTTCAAGAACTTCTCATCTTCTTGAAACTTTCTACTTATCTGTAGTCCCTGCAATGAATTATATATATTAATCAAACTTTTGATATCCAATATCCAGACAGTAGTATCATAAATAAAAAAATTACAAGGAGTTATCATATAAGTACCTTGTGAACTAACCATTTGCTTCTTTCTCTTATTCTTAGGCCTGTTTGGGTCAAGGATGGCTATGTAAGCAGGATAATTTTTTTTTCAATGATCCAGCTTCTTGTAGAGGAAGCATTCTTCCTGACTCTTATCGACTTTCAATGTTGTGCTCTATTTTGGATCAACGGCATGAGTTTTTTGCATCTTCTTCTTCTTTTCTCTCCTAGAGGATCAATGATCTGCAGATGAACCTCCCACAATATGCACCAGCTCCTTCTGTAGTTGGTGGTCCTCAAAAGTTTGCAGTAACCCTAGTAAACTATGATAGTTCACTACAGATCTTGTCATTCTATAATGACTGAGAAAGGATAGGTAGGATTTTGGTAGCGAGTTAAAGATAGTATCCTTGCCTAACTGTTCATACAACAGAAAGTCAAGTTTGCTCAGGCATTCAATTTGTTCAATCATGTACAGTACATGATCGATGATTGAAGCTTCCTCTCGCATATGGGTATTGAACACTGCACAGGAGATTTTATGTCTCTCCGTATCTTTAGGGATGTTGAAGGACTCATTCAACTTTTGAATGATCTCCTCTAGCTACGTATCTTTAAACTTACAACTATGTTCATCATTCATGACTGCCCTCATCACACAATGTACAGTCGTGTGATTATTGAGCCACTTCAGATAAGTATCTCTCGCAGCACAAGGAGCATTGGCAGCAGATTCTTCAGATGCCTCATCCATAAGGATGTACAAAATCCTCTCATACTTCAAGATGATCTTCAACTTTCGATACCAGCTATGAAAGTTGGGTCCGCTAAGCTTGTCGCTATCCAACAGCGAATGAAAGGATAGTGTGTTGGTCATAGCTGAAGAAAAAATAAAAGCCTATTAGTATATAAATTACTTTTAATCCCAAATACATGAACTTTAGTCTAAAAATTCTTTCACTATTTTGTATGAATTGATAATCTCTATCTCCAACTCGAGAAATTACATTAATTTTTTAGTGGGTACTAGAATTCATATAGACTACATTCGGGTCTGAGTGTGGCTCAGCCAATCTTAGTGCATCTATGGGTAGATTTCTAACCAATTATTTTTTTCAAACAACTTCTAGCAATTAGGTTTTGCCTCAGACATCCATTCAGTAGGTGTGTAGTGCTTCCACTAAAAATTCTGGTTAGGTCCAACCATTAACATGACAACACTAAGTGCATCTAACAAATGGATGTCCAGGTCCGAGTATGGCTTAGCCAATCTGAGCATTGATCTGAAAATATAATAAGATGGTTAGATGATGGATGATAATTTCAATATGTAATAGACACTAGGCGTGTAGCATCTCCAATACCTTTTTGAAATATTGGACTCATTATCACATATCTTAATGGGAGGCTATGAATAAGTTATCACCATAACTGTATTATTTTATAGACCTAATAATTTAAAAAATTTAATTTTATTGACTTGAGAATAAAAAAAGATATTGACCTGCAAATCATAAATCCTTCCACTGACTTCATCAAGTCATGTAGAGGATTAGACACAAGCTGATCAAAAGATATCTAAATCAATCATACTGATTTATCTTGATGGCATGGGTCAGCTCGAATCGACTAGTGATCTAATCAAAATATAATCTACCATGTTGGTCAAATAAGTGAGATCAGTGGGATGGATATGCTACTAACTCACCATAGACGCCATCTAGATGAGTAGCTCCCAATTAATAACCACTTGATCGAATCTACCAGACTTATCTTAGACACCAACTGGTTAATTAGTTTTGATTTGATCTATCAGAAGATTTACGCTCAACCACAAAGTCATGATCATGATCTATTTATTAAGGTCAAAATATGGACTTGATCAAACTTCAACTATTGAGGTTGATCTAGAAAAATTTTGACCTAATCTAATTCAACACTTGATTAGATTTAATCAATTTCTCTACTTGATCCATATTTATTTCTAACTCTAGGTCTAACCCAATAAAAGGACCTAATTCATGCTAACCCGTATCCCATTGATTTATATGGTGTCTTAATGATCTTCAATTCTCAAATCTAAATCATTTAAACTTGATTTAGAATTAAGTGTGTGAAATATATATTTCAGTTTGTAGAACTATTCTATCAGAATTTCAGATGAAGCATACCATATATTTTAATTTATAAAAATAATTTTTTATAATATGTTTAATAATTAATGATATATAGGTATGATCTAAATTTTATACATACATCTACATCATGATAACTTTTAGATCAATACCGATTACATCTAATGTAACATACTTTTCAGATTTTAAAATAATTTTATATCTGAATTTATCTTATTATAATGAATTATAAATTATTTTAGATCTAATATAAATATATTTATGATCAAAATAATTTATAAGAATCTATTTGCTTTTCATCTTCATAAAATCGGATCACAATGACATCCCTACATATCATATGAGAATCCATCGAACGGATAAGAGAGGGAGATTAATCTCTTCAATCTCTTATGATCGAATGATCTGATGATCTCATCAATCTGAGTATTGGCCTACTAAGATCTGAAATCTAATTTCATATGCAATCACATCAACATGCAATTTTGACAAAATAATTTATGTCATGAACATATCTTTGACCTTATCAATCATGTTCTTCATCTAATCTAATTAAATTTGATGTATCATATACATCATATCAGATTTAAAACACATCTTATTTTGATTATACAACATTAATTTCAAATTTGATATCATTTAGAAAATTAATTAGATGCAAACATGAATGCATAAGAATTAATTTTTTGGTTAAATCTATTTTGATATAGTACATAATTTTATTAGAAATCAGATCTGAAAATCTATCAAAACAGATTCAATTCAGATCTGAAATAAATCTAACTTTATAACTAAAATAATAATATTAAAATTTTATTAAAATTAATTTAAAATAGATTTTAAATCAGATTGTTATTTCAATAAAATTCAATAACAATAAAATTCTATTATAACAAACTTATAACAAATCTAAATCAACTATTGATTAGGTTCATATAATCCAATCAAAATCAGATCATAAATTTTATTTAAATAAATCTAAATCAGATTTAATATCTAACATAAATTTTAATAACATTCATTATACAAATAATTCAAAAAAAATTAGTTATATATTCATGTATCAAAGTTTGTCTTTGATACCAATTGAAGGGAAAGAAAGCCTATTTCTAGCAGATAACTAGGGTTACATCTAAAATTTTTTATATATTGAACTAAATAAAGATCAAACTTTTATCTAAATTATAGTAGAATAGAGATCAAATCTCTAAAATCTGAACTTAAGTCTCCACGTAGGTCTGGATCTGCAGACTTTCTACTTCACGCACACGCCAAGCTTTGCAGGAAAGCGGGATGAAGTCTCAGATTGAAGCACTTTCTCAAGACCACCAAGGAATAAAAAAGAGCTACTGGTGTGACTTCTCACACCAGCAAGGAGGATGCCCAAGAGAGGGGCCACGGCAAGGAGGAGGGGCGGCAAGAGGTGGGACGCCAAGATAGGATGCCCATAAGTTCTCATGCCTCTCTCTCTCTCTTTCTCTTTTTCTCACAATCTGATTTCTCTTTTTCATAGGTAGAGAACCTCCCTATTTATAGATGATTCTTCATGATCCATAAGATTAGGATTTCTAATTCAAACAAGCTTTGAATCAATCTACAACTTATCAAAAAAGGACTCCTAGTTGAAAAAAGATTGACGCCTAATTTGGCACCTACATGCACCCATGCCCACACTCATGTAGGATGGCCCACAACCAGCATCAAACCAGGAGTTGGTTAGTCATGGAGATGAGAGAATCTTAGTGAAAATAGACTTTAAAAATTTTATCCAAAATTAGATCAATTTGAATTCAATTTGAAGCTGATTCAAAATAATTTTGAAAGGCTGTCAATCCTAAACTGTTTAGGATTTAGGACCAAGTCTAATTTAAAATTTTAAATATAATTAAATTTAGTTAAATCAGATCTAATATAAAATTAATTAGTACTTAAATATAATCTCTCATACGCTCCTTAGATCATAGATCAAAAATTGTTCATCTCCAAAATTGAATCTAAATCTCATGTATAGTGCTAGCTAGACATAATCAACTCTTTAATTCTATTTGACCCATAATTTAATTCTTAATTAAGTTAGTTTATATGTTTAATCAAGTCAAGTACTTTTAAATTAGATATATAAATATGAGCCAATACTTTTTTATATCGCTTGATCTTTGTACGTGACCCTATAGGTTCGAACACTAAGCTAGTAGCACAGAAACTATTTTCTGTACTAATTGAAGCTACCAACTAGCAATAATTTTTGATGTTTTCTGTATTAATTGAAGCTACCATCTAGTAATAATTTTTGATATCTGGATAGATCGAATAATTATAAAAAAATATTTCAAAAACTATGCATTTGGTTACCATATAACTCATCCCTTTGATCCTGAATACTCTAGGATGATCTAGGATTAACTGTCAACCCTAAGTATTTTATCCACATTATATTTTAACTTTTCAAATCCATCACATGGATTATCCTAACTAAGATTTTACTAAATTAAAATACAGCGATACATCAGCTCCTATAATTCAAAGGGATCAATCTCATCTTGATCTATACACAGACTTCACAAGTACTTGACTGTACCCAGTAATCTTCTGTCACTATATTAGAAATCCAAATAGTCTGATATCAAAGCACAGTGAGTTGCTTGCAAGTCACTCTGGTGATCTCAGATCTGAAGGATACTTATGCCCATATGCTTCACGAGCAGCTCTTGATAGCTGAGTGCTCAGCACGTGAGTCACTTGTTTAGTGATGATGTATTTCTATATTTTATCTGTATATCATATCAGTATTATCACATTCTTTGATCAAGAGGACAACCAACCCATATGGCACACAATGATCTTCACTCGATAAATGTCATCGCCCTATAATGATGTATCTTTTGGTTGTGAATATATTTAAGAACTATACGATAAATCTTTCTTTATCGATTACTAACATAGTTCTAAGGACTTTATCACAGTACAAGAGTTTTACAAAAAAAATACAACTTTATGATAAATAATATTAAAATAATTTTTATTTATCAATGAATAATTCATATACAAAAGAAACTGAATCATCATATGATTGATTTTAAGACATATTTTTCAATAGAAAAGACCGAAAAGTATTGAATAGAGAACTTTCACTCCTCAACCACCTAAACAATCAAATCAAGAGATCCTTTTCAGCAAGAAGACAACCTCCTAAACTGAAAAAGCTTCCTCAAAAAGAGATTCCACAAGCCTCATCAACAATCCTTTGCTCAATAAAGGAGCTTTTATAGTTTTATTGCTTTGCTTTCATCTAATCTGCCGTAACTAGCTTCAATTGGGTATTGAGGTTAGAGGATAGGCTCATCCAAGCCTTGTAATTGATTGTAAGCCAAGTGTTGGTTTGAGTTAGATTTTGGTTGGTGATCCCATGCAAAACCAACTAGATTTTGGATAGTGAGTTTGAAACTATATGGCTGTAATCTTGGATAGATTATAGTAAAAATTTTCAAAAAGATCTTGAAGAGTGGACGCAAGTGCTGGAGGCACCAAACCACTATAAAAGTTATGGTGTTTCTGTGTTGCTTGTCTTTTATTTTTTCCTCCATATCTTCCATATTCTTGCTTATTTGATAGCATGCATAATTTTTTACACTCACACACTCTTCACTGTTTTGCATAATTTGCACATATCTTGTTTAAATTTTTAAAAATCTAAATCACCCCCCTTTTAGATTATCTTACTGGGCAACAAGTAGTATCAGAGTTTGATACTCCATAATATTTGATCCAACGATCAAGAGTTAAGATCAAATGGCAACCCAAATAAATGTCTCTCTTTCCAAAGGACAATCAATAAATTGACCATCTTGTTCAATAGAATAAATTACACTTATTGAAAAGCACGTATGCATATTTATATTCAAGCACTAGATTATCAACTTTGAAGAATGATAATCAAAGGTCCACACACATCCATAATTAAAATAGATGGCAATGATGTTCCCAAACCCAAAAAGGATTGGGATGAGCTTGATATGAAATTGATTGAATTAAATACTAAAGCTATGAATGCCTTATATTATATATTGGATGCTAATGAATTTAATAGAATTTTTACTTGTATTTCAGCTAAAAAAATTTGTGATAGGTTGGAGGTTATCCATAAGGGTACCAACCAAGTCAAAAAATCTAAAATTAATATATTTGTTCATAGATATGAATTGCTCAAAATAGAATCAAATAAATCTATTATGGATATGTTCACTAGATTCACTAACATTATAAATGGTTTGAAAAGTTTGAGAAAATCTAATACTAACAGTGAATTTGCTTGCAAAATTCTTAGACCTTTATCGAAAGCATGGAAAGCCAAAAATCGCCACAATCCAAGAAGCCAAGAACCTCAACAAGCTTCCATTAGAAGAACTTCTTGGTTCTCTCATGACCCATGAGTTAACTATGAAGCAAAATATTAAAGAAGAGAGCAAGAAGAAAAAGATCATGGCACTCAAATCAACCACAATTGAAGATAATGAAAGTGATGAGTCGGATGAAGAAGGTGAAGAGGATGATTTGGCTTTGATTGTAAGAAGATTCAAGAGGTTCACGAAGAAGAAAAAGCAAAACTTTAAAGGAAAACCATTTAAGGGAGAGCCAAGCAAAGATAGGGAGAAGGAAAAAGATAAAAAAGTCTCAGTGTGCTTTGAATGTAAGAAGCTCGATCATTTTAAGATGGACTACTCCCTTCTCATGAAATCTAGCAAAAAGATTAAGAAGAAGATAATGATGGCCACATGGAGCGATAATGAGGACTCAAGCTCCAATGAGGATATATAAGAAGTGGTCAACCTTTGCTTGATGGCACATCAAGAGGAGGTAAGTGCTGAAAACTCTCTAGATTTCATATTTGATAAATTACAAGAAGTATTTTCAGAATTTATGACTGAATTTAGAAAAATAAATTTAAAAAATAAAAAATTAAAGAAATAAAATCTTAATTTAATTGATGAAAAAGAATAAATTTCAAAAAAGATTGAATTTCTAGTTTGTGAAAATCAAAACTTAAAAGATGAATTGAAAAAGCCTAAACCCTTTGTTGAAAAATTTACTTTTAGTTTCAAAAAGCTACAAATATTTTAAATGAATAAAGAGCTATTTCTAACAATGCTGATTTGAGATTCAAACCTAAAAAGAAAGAGAAATTATTTAAGAACTTTTTTGCAAAAGCTTCTTCAAACTCTTCTTCAAATGTTACATATTTTTATTATGGAAAAATAAGATATAAATCTTACTCATGTGATTTCAAAAAATTAAATGAAAGCATGATTAGAAAGATATGGATTTCAAAAGGAATCATTAGAACTAATCCTAAAGGACCCAAGATGACTTGGATACCTAAAATCTCTACTTAATTCTCTTTTATAGGTGTGTCTTGCAGCCAAACAAAGAAAAAGATTTTGGTATCTTAATAGTGACTACTCAAGGCATATGACAGGTAACAAATCATAATGTATTACTCTTGAACTAAAGGATTGAAGAATAGTTATCTTCGAAGATAATGAAAAAGGATATATTATCGATATTGGTAACATTCGTATCTTACCCTCTACCTTTATTCAAAATATCTTTTTAGTTAATGAATTGAAACATAACTTGCTTAGTATTAGCCAATTTTGTTATAAAGGATATAAAGTAATTTTTGAATCATTATTATGTAGTATATCTAATCCTAATGATAATGATATTCTGTTTATTGGATATAAATATGACATCTATATGGTTGATCTAGATGATCTTCACTTGAAGAATGATCAATATCTTGTTGCAATGAATGCCAAAAGAAGTGAGACTAGTTGATTGTAGCATCGTAGATCAGGTCATACAAATATGAATTTGCTTTCAAAGCTTATTAAAAGAGATCTTGTTAAAGGCTTACCTAAATTTTGAAAAGAATCAATTTTTTGATATTTGCCAACTTAGAAAATAAACAAGAAACTCTTTCAAATCAAAAGGCATTATTTCAACTTCTAGACCTTTGGAGTTACTTCACATGGATTTGTTTGGACCAACTAGGATCACAAACTTAGAAGAAAAAAGATATGGTCTGTAATTATAGATGACTTTTCATGTTTTACACGGGTTATGTTTTTAGCTCAAAAGGATGAAGTATTTTCTACTTTTACTAAATTTTACTGCAAAGCATCAAATAAAATAAACTTATTAATAGTATGCAGTCGTAGTGACCATGGAATTGAGTTTAAAAATTATCAATTTAAAAATTTTTATAATAAAAGAAGAATGAAATATAATTCTCTGCACCTAGGACATCACAACAAAATATGATAGTAGAAAAAAAATCATACTTTGGAAGAAATGGCACGCACTATGTTGTGTGAAAGTGAACTACCAAGATATTTTTTAAAGGAAAGTAATCAACACAGCATGTTATATGCTAAATGATGTTTTAATTCGATCTATTTTAAAGAAAACACCATATGAGCTTTGGAAAGATAGAAAAACAAGCATAAACTACTTTTGTATTTTTGGTTGCAAATGTTTCATATTAAATAATGAAAAGGATAATACAGAAAAAATTGATGTCAAATCAGATGAGGATATATTTTTAAGATACTTTACATCTAGCAAGGCATATAAAGTCTTCAACAAAAGAACTCTTATTATTGAAGAATGTATCTATATAGTTTTTGATGAATCTAATGACAAGTCTCCTAGAAAGGAAGATGTTTTAGATGAAGATGCAGAAATTTTGACTAACAAAATGGATAATCTCAAGCTAAAGAATGATCCACCTCAAAATGAAGAAGAAGATTTAAAGAAAGATGATGAAGAAGAAGAGAAGATCAAAGAACCCACTATAAGCCAAAAAGATGAACTATTCAAAGAATGGAGGTATGTACATGGACACTCAAAAGACTTAATTATTGGTGATCCATCTCAAAAGGTAAGAACTCATTTTTTTTTAGAAAATGTTAGCAATTATCTAGCCTTTGTGTCTTAAATTGAACATAAAACTATTGAAGAAGTAGAAAACAACCCAAATTGGATAAATGCCATGTAAGAAAAATTAAATCAATTTGAGAGAAACAAAGTTTGGACCTTAATTGATAGATCCAATGACTATCCAATAATTAAAACTAAATAGATATTTAGAAATAAACTAGATAAAAATAGAATTATTATTAAAAATAAAGTTAGATTAGTAGCTAAAGGATATAATAAAAAAATAGGTATTTCTTTTGATAAAATTTTTATCCTGATGGCTGGATTAGAAGCAATTAGATTATTACTTGCATTTACTTACCTCATGGATTTTAAACTTTATCAAATGAATGTTAAAAATATATTTTTAAATGGTTATATAGTTGAGGAAGATATGTTGAACAGCCACTTAAATTTGAAAATCATGCATTTTCTGATCATATTTACAAATCACATAAGGTACTTTATGGCTTAAAATAGGCCCCTAGAGCATGGTATGAAAGATTAAGTAAATTTCTATTGGATAATAAATTCACTAGAAAAAATATTGATAAGATCTTATTTTTAAAGAAAAAAATAAAAACTTATTAGTAGTATAAATTTATATTGATGATATTATATTTAGAGCTACTAATGAATCTCTTTATCAAGAATTTACTAAGCTTATGTAGGATGAGTTTGAAATAAGTATGACAGGAGAGCTGAACTTCACTCTTGGATGACAAATCAAGCAAATAGAAGAGAAAACCTTCATTAATCAAACCAAGTATACAAAAAAAATATTTAAAAAATTTGGGATGGAGAAGTCAAAATTTATTGGTACACCTACAAGCCCATCCTGTAAGCTTGAAAGATGAAAAAGATAAAAGTATAGACATAAAACTATATGGAGGTATAATAGATCATTACGTTATCTTACTGTAAGTAGGTCGGATATTATTTTTAGTATTTGTATGTATACAAGATATTAATCAAATCCTAAAGAATCTCATTAATTTGTAATTAAAAAAAAAATTAGATATTTATCAGGCATACTTAATGTTCGATTATGGTATGATAAGCTTTCATCTCTTGAATTAATTAGATACTCTAATGTTGATTTTGTTGGTTGTAAACTAGATAGAAAAAGTACTAATGATACTTACTAATTTTTTGAAGTTAATTTAATTTCATGATTTAATAAGAAATAAAATTCGGTAGCTTTATCAACAGTCGAGGTCGAGTATATTACCATCGCAAGTTATTATGCTCATATCATGTGGATTAAGCAATAACTTTAGGATTTTGGTATTAAGCTTGATAAAATTCTAATAATATGTGACAATACAAGTGCTATTAACTTGACTAAAATCTAATTTAGCACTCAAGATCTAAGCACATTGAAATAAACACCACTTCAAAAGAGATCATGTACAAAATGGTGATGTAATGCTTGATTTCGTACCCACAGATAAATAATTAGCTGATATTTTCACTAAACCACTTAATGAGGAGAGATTCAGTATAATTAGGCAAGAGCTAAAAATTTGTTATCACTCAGAATAGATTCGATGAACCCATTTCTAATTCAAATAAAATTCCATCAAATTCTCTCGAATTATTAATAGTTGAATTCATTAAAAAAGTCTTAGTACTCCTAGAGCCTTGAAGCTTTACAAAAATAGAAAAGTACTCTGAGTCATGCTCGAGTCGACTCAAATGTAGATTTGAGTGGACTCATGCTCGAGTTGACTCGAGACAAATTCAAGTCGACTCGACTGTCAGAACTGCAGACCTTAAAATCAGATCCATGGCTCTTGTTCATGCCCCAACTCCTTTCGAAACTACTCTAGAGCCATTTTCTTTTGACTCAAAACATTAGAGATCATCTCCTCTCCTATCCCCACTCTCGATTTGTCTTGTTTCCTCCCTTGATTTGAAGAAATGGCACCCAAAAAGCAGGGAGTACGCATGATGAAGCGGTCCTCATCAGATGTTATGGAACAATAGAGAACAAGATCTCGATTTGAGAGGATTTTGACTCAAAAAGAAGAATCGAGTCAACCCACTATTGAATCATCTGGGGAAGAGGAGCAAGCAATCAAAAATCAAGATAATGAAACCCCTCCTCCTCCTCAGCCGACATTGATAGAAAAAATGACGACTAGGGCAATAGCTATGAGAAGAAAAATTGATTTTGGTTTCTTTGACAAGTATAGTTTTCGTATAAGTGGATGGATTGAAGCAATGCGGTGGAAAAACTTTTGCACCATGGACCTTCCCATGTCTCCCAATTTAGTGAGAAAGTTTTATAAAAACCTAAAGATAGGATCCGGAGAGATAGCTTCTACTATTAAAGGAGTTCAGTTTGATCTCATTGAGGAGAGGATTGGATAGATCTTTGGCATTTCTTATGGTGGAATTATACCTGAGAGACTCTCAGACAAAAAGAAAGGGTTAAGGATTGTAATAGGCAAACATAGAGGGTGATTTACTTGCTAACACCCTGATACTTGAGATGAGACTACTACACCACATGATAGGAGGGATTCTTATCCCAAAGCTGGAGAGACATGACTTTGTATTTGAGAGGAAGCTTATGGTTATGTTGTATATTGCCAGAGGCACCCCTTTGAATCTTTCAGGGATCATGTTACATTAGATGAGGGAGGCTGCATCAAAGAGGAAAGCATGTCTACCTTATGGGATGTCCCTCTCTAAAATATTTATAGAAGGAGTCCCTCTAGAGAACAAGATCTAGAAGAAGATATCATATTTTGACATCTATGATGATAGGTCTCTAAATAGAATGAAGTATCATATGGTTGGAGGAAGATGGGTGAAGAAGATATCAGGACAAAAAAGATAGGAGACTAGAGCAGAGTAGACTAGAGAGCCCTCTACTCCAGCACCATCATCTCTCACTCCACCATCAACAGTCCATGATCAGGCTCCACCTTCATCCTTCTCCACTACTCCACCAGTTTCACCTCCAGTGACTCCAGTT
>NC_026001.2:92634792-92682292 GCF_000442705.2 Elaeis guineensis | reverse complement strand
CTCTACCCTTTCTCTTTACTCCAAGAATAAGGATTAGTCTTCCTCTTCCTCTCCCCCTAAGAACAAGAAGAAGAGAAAGAAGCATGTAAATTTTGTTATATCTAGGCTAGTGCTACTATCTAGACCATTGATGAAGGTGCTAGCATGGGTGGCAAGTTGCTGATCTCTTTTGTTGCATTCTAGTAGGCATGGCACCTTGTCCAACATTGGTTTGAATGATCATCACTATGAAACATTTTTCTACTTTTTTTCCTTATTTGTTGGATAGATAGATAGATATCCAATCCAAATTGGACAATCTCATGCCTAAAAGTTTAGACCAAATGATCAATTAAGATCTGCAAATAAGAATCCAAATTGTACTAGGGCTACACGTTTCTTTTTTTTTTTGTGAAACTAGCTCCATTGACTATTGGAATTAATGGATTTATCCAAAATGTGAATAATATTCAAGTCTTCATCAAACCATATGTTTTGGATTGCTTTCATGATGTAAAGAGTGCATCCTAGATATATAGAGAGCTGAGTTTGCTCTCATAGGACTAACCGATACTCATCTTTTGGTTATAAACATCGAGTAAGTCACTGATAAGTGAGTAGATATTCAAGTGACATTTTGTATCGATCATGCTCGATGCCCTTATTCACTAGCAACCACCTATACTCTCACTTCAGTATCTCCATACTATAGATTTGAGACTCATCTATTCTTAAAAGAGAAGCGATCTATGCACCAATCTCATCGAATCAATCACTATAGCTTATCAACAAAAGATCGTCTGGTATTACAATGCCAAAGTCTGAAACAAGATCTTCAGAGTCGGTGACCTGGTGCTGCATAAGGTGGAGGTATCACAATTGGGGGAGTAAGGCAAACTGGCCCTAGCTTAGGAAAGTCTATACCAAGTCGAGGAGGTCTTTAAACCAGAAACTTATCGACTGAAACAACTTGACGGAACAGCAATCTCCCAACCATAGAATTCAGAAAAGCTTTGAATCTATTATCGGCGATGTATTACACAATCCTCAAAAAAATTCAATTTTCTAAAGGCACTGGTTTCTTGTCCTCTCATCAATTTATAGGAAATATGAGGCAGCCTTTGACCAGTCAGTCATTAAAGATGGAAAGGTCTCGACAACTGAGAAGAGAGGGCTGACCTATAGGATCCTTGAAGGCCATACTTTCTCTTCAACGAGTCAATGCCCTTAAAGACCTTAATCATATGAGAAGCAAAGGAAAATCTACAAGAACCTTCGGAGGACTAACCTACAGGATCCTCATACGACGGCCTTTGATTGACCCTATCATTAAAGACCATATGATGGCTTTTGATTGGCCCTATCATTGAAGATCATACGATGGTCTTTGATTGGCCCTATCATTGAAGATTATATGACAGTCTTTGATCGATCCAATCATTGAAGACCGTATGACGGCCTTTGATCGGCCCTGTCATTGAAGACCATATGACGGCTTATGATCGGCCTTATCATTGCAAATCATATGATGGCCTTTGATCGACCCTGTCATTGAAGACCATATGACGGTCTTTGGTCGGCTGTGTCATGGAAGAACATACGACGGCCTTTAATCGGTCCTATCATTAAAGATATGATGGTCTTTGATCAGCCCTATCATAGAAGATAGAGATGGCCTTAGATTGGCCAAAAAAAAATTAATAAGCATCTACAATGCACAAAGACATGGAGGGAAGCAAAACGATATTTTCATTTATAATATTTATAAAAAAGATGGTGCCCACAGCACCACTTTTCAAAAAAAAACAAGAAAGAAGAAAAAGAAAGTAGAAGAAGGGATGAGGGGGCTCAATCCTCATCTGAGGAGAAGGCCCCCACCTCCTTATCACTGTTTTTCGACTAAAGGCAGTGGAGGTCCAGTTGCGGCATCATCCACCATAGATGAGCCTTACAATCCTCAAACTCGAGGATAAAGGTGATGGCGGCGATGTTAGTGGTCTCCCTCTCGAACACTATGGAGGCCCAAAACTCTCAAATGCAATGCTCCCAGACTGCAGGGGGGATCCACTCAAACTGGGGGGGCACCCTCACCCCTAGAAGATGGCAAAGACCGCAGGACAAATGGTGCCCTATGGGAGGAGGACGGATCAATATACCTGGCTCTCTTTCGGTCCTTATTTATAGGCACCAGCACCCACACTAACCACCAATCACTAGCCTAAAGAACGCAGCCGCTATTGGGCCATAAATGGCACATCTTCCCAACTCCAGAAGTTAAAAAGAAAACACTTTGTGAACCAAAATACCACCAGGTGGTGCATCCCTGAAGAACTGGTGTCCTTTTCCAAACTTCATTCCATCAAAAGGGTAGTAGCCACTATTCCCCATGACTAACATGCATGGTAGTCAAATCCGACATAAATACATGGGAATCATGAAGTGTAGGAGGGCCATCCATAGTTAATGTATGGAAAATCTGATAGAAAGAGTGTCGAGGGGTCTTCATCTAGAAAAAGGATTATACCGATCAAAGGTCGGTGATGACATCAGATGGCTTCACATAAAAGAAGAAAAGACAATACTGGCTCCAATCTTTAAAGTCTCATTGGGAACCTCTTCACGGATCTCCTCACCAATAGGATCGAGTTCTCAGATCTCTATACTCCTAGACCTATCTTGAGTGGTGAAGGTCTCGATGCCGTGATCGAAAGAAATATTAGACAGATCGCATCCCGAAAATGCTATCCTGATTCGATTTCGACACATCCAAAAGCCCACCATGTACCTTGCATCGAATATATGCTTGACCGTGTCATTTGGAGACATGGGATCGGCCGATTCATGTTCAATCAGGCCTCAGGATCCTCTGGTTGTCCGCAGACTCTTCCTCGAAATGTATTCAGTGATCGTGTTCCTCGAGTGCTCGAGCTTGGATATTTTCTCTTGGGCAGTGCAGAGATCTTTCTGAAGCTGCACCATGTGATCGACAGAACGCCTTCTCACCTCATTGGCTGCAGCCTTCGATGACTTTAGCTCCGAAATTCTATTTTCAGACCAATAAGGCCAGACACAGAGATCTTATTTTCGAACAGCGACATCCCAAGTGGCATTCTCAATAAGTTTTAACAGTCGTACAGACTCGATGGCAAGTCGGGTCTTCTTGATGGAGTATGCCACGATACTCCGACGATTGATTGTCCTTAGTTGGTCGGCTTCCGCCAAAGCCTTGTCTCGAGCTTTTTTGGTCTTTGACAACTTCTTCTTCCAAGTAGAAGATTTTTTATTAAATTTCTTAACAATTTTTTTAAGATCGCCTATACGAAATCTGATCCTTGCTGCAGATACTATGAAAAAGGCTCTATGGATAAAGGCTCAACGATAGGAGTTACTAGAGTACATACGACAAGAATGCATGGACGAAACTGGATAAGAGAAGAAAAATATGAAAAAGATAAAATATCATTTTATTAGTGATTACTTCTGTGCAAAGTGAAGAAGAAGAAAGTACAGACTTCTTTTTTCGACCTCGCCCTAAAGATTGAAGGGATCAGGCATGGCTTCTGGGGAACCCAAAAATGCTCCTGATGGATCAGCTATGGAAGCAAGAGGATCTGCCTCCTCCATAGCCTCCTCATCGTCCTAGTCCTCATCCAAAAAGGAAAGATCGATGTTAGAAAATCGGGCAGCAATTCGACAGCGACAATCTTCAAGTCCAATCCCATATCTCACATTGAAGGACCCCTGATCGAATGTGATCTGGACATCGTAATACTCTTTCGATGACTTGAAGCTGTCAACTACCTAAGCTAGCTCCTGCTTGAAATTCTCTGAAGCCTTGAGGAATTCCACGATCAAGCAATGGGCCTTATCAATATTTTCTCCGGCCTCTCATCTAACCTCAATGATTTGATCCCTGGTCTCTGTCGCTCATTCCTCGACCTTTTGCTTCTCAACAAGCTTCGCATTGGTCGATTGAAGCACCTCCCCCCATCGTGCGAGATCGGTGAAAGTTTTTTTGAGAGACTCCCTCAGCCTATCGATCTATGCCTTGGCCACTTTGCCTCATTCGCACACCTCGACCGCATCAAATTTGGCTTCTTTATGCAAAACTCTGTTCATCTCCTCCCTACATGAACGGTCCAAGGTGTCAACTAAAAAATGAAGAACCTGCAGAGAAGTTGTGATCAGCAAAGGGATGAGAAGAAAAACTCAGGAAGGAGACTAGAGATATGAATGGCACCTGACGAATGGCGGTCACAAAAAATCTCTGTCGAGCACTAAGGGACATGTGGTCGATGCTCCTCATCTCCATTGGAAGCATCATCCTTTCGATCAACTCTTTGATAATTCTATAGTCATCAAAGGTCACATGCTTAGGAATAAAGGTAAGGCAGGCATCTGGATCCATCTCATCGAGAGGAAGATGCACGCTGCTTGGGCCTATAGTGATAGGAGGCCAAGCAGGAGAAGACTGACCCCCCACTCCTAAGGAGGCATTGGAGCAGTAGGTGAAGAAACCATGGGTGGAGGAGATATCGGTGCTGGAGCAACTATAGAGGTTGGAGCCACAACCAATGGAGTCAAACTTATAGGAGGAGTGGCCAAGACAACAGTGGCTTCGGTCGATGAGCCACACTCGTCCGCAGTCTTTCCTCGATGGGTCACCAGCTTCTTAAAGGCACCTTTGGACATGGGAGCCTTCCTTTTCTTTGAGAGATTCCACTTCATCTTGGCAATATCTTCTGGTCTCATTTCTGTAATCAGCTGAACTTAGTCAGCGGCACTAAAGAAAGAGATGGATAAAGAGGACAGCTGCAGCACTCATCTTTGGAGTCAGTCTGGCTGAGTCCAGCATTGAAAAGTACCTCATCGGATACCAATTCATCGATCAAGTGAGTCTCAAAGTCGGTCAAGTGAGTCTCTAAGGACCTTGAAGCGACCTTCTTCCTCGATCCCCAATTTTGGAATCTTAAATGCTGAAGCCTGCGACTGACCTCAGCTCGACAAGTTTCAGTCCTTGACTGTAGAGCTAGAAACAAACAAAAATTACTCCTTCCAATCATGAACAGAAGATAGAGTGCTCTTAATCAAAGGAGAAACCCTCCTCTAGGAGAAAAAATATCACCAATCCTTAGAGTGAGGATATCTTTTGATGGTGACAAAAGAGTGAAAAAGATCGACAGATGGCTAGATGCTAGCCATGAAATAAAGAATCAAAAAATCTACGGCAAATCTAAAGGAGTTTGGGGCAATGGCACAAAAAGATAAACCATAAAAATAAAAGAGATCGAAAATGTATGGATGAATGAAAAATTTTAAGCCCGTCCGGAGTGCTTCCTCCTATATGGCAAGCTGACCGAGGGGAGAGTTGTCGACATGCTTATTGGCCTTGGGAAGGCTAACATCGAAAGCTGGAGAGATTCCATACCAGATCCAAATTCGACTCAGATCGTCCAGGTTTAGCATGGAGTGATAGTCATCGGGACCTAGCTCACCCTGTTCGGCCATTTTTAAGTAAAAAGACTGGAACGATACCTAAAAAGAGAGGGGAAGAATGAAGGAATAGATGGATGAGAAAGGAAACCCACCTAGAAGCAAAGGAAGGAGACAGAGGATACGAAGCAATCGCCAAAAATCTTTGAAAATCCTTCGAAAGAATCGCATCGCATAAGAAGAAGAAGAAACACACCCTTATTCTAAAAAGCTACCATAATGGATAAGAGGAAGAAGGAATAGAAGATTCAGGCAGCAATTGAAAAAGTCAAAGACAAGCACTTCTTCTATTTATAGCTAGGAGAAGATAACATCCAGATATCAAATCATTTCTTCACCAATAAGTCGAAGAATGTGACACACATGCCATTCCCTTATTCGACCAACCACTACCGTCAGTTACACAAATCGACGCCACAGTTCAAAAACAGACCATGAGCTGATGGCCATCTAATTCTATCATGATGACTCAAGTTGTACCACCTCAAGCCTATCTTGAAAAGTCATGCACGTCTCATCAATCATAGAGCCCTTTTTACATCATCGACCTTAGGATGATAGATGTACTCCCTTCCTCTGATTGAAGTCGGACTCGAGAGTAGGGGATATGTGTTGAAAAAAATTTTGTACGAACCGAATTCATGAAAAGGCCCGAGCCCAAAATGACTACATCCAGCAGGCCCATCAACTGGAGCCTTCACCGACTCAAGGTCGGCCACTACTTTCTCCACTGATCTAAGGTCGGTTATTGTCTTCGTCGAATAGTCGTCCGCAACCATCCGACTAGAGTCTTGTTCATCGATGGTGGCTCAATGACCCCTGCACACCATTACTGACAACTCCTCACTGGCCTATCACTCAGGCATCATTGAATCCATTCTGACTGTGACACAAGGAGGCCGACCCCTAGTTATCGCAAACTAGTCCTCACCTCAATAGTACTCAGATTGATAATTTCATTCAAAATGCAGCATCCGTTAGGCAATAGCTGTCGCTGGACTGATAAGGCAACCGCAAGCGCCACATCCCGAAAGTATCGAGCAACAATCTCATTTTCAATGAATCACATCCTGATTATGTAGGATCATACCAACTAACTTACCAACTGAAGCTGCAACTCTCCACCATAAAGAAGATAAAAGGAGAACCCACAAAAAAAGGTACATAATAACTCTATCTCTCATGCTCCTCCTTCTGTTGAATGAGATTTTGATTTGAGCATCGGAGGATCCTCGTCGGAGTCACCTCCGGTTTGAATTTTTGTGTAGATCGCATACCTAGGAGGCCTATCTTATCATCAACTCCAGTCCTCCGATACGGGATGATTTCTCTCACCAACAGATGTGATAATACAAGTGCTATTAATCTAACTAAGAATTGAATTCAGCAGTCAAGATCTAAGTATATAGAAATTACACACTATTTTTTTTTGAGATCATATTCAAAATAATGATATTCTACTTAAATTTGTTTATACAGATAATTAAATTACTAACATCTTTATAAAACCTCTAAATAAAGAAAAGTTTTATTCAATAAGAAAAGCATTAGAAATTTATGATCTATTTTGTTAAAATTATCTTATTTGGAAACTCTTTGCTTTATTAAGATTCTTTTAATGATTCCTTGAATTTGCTCTTATTGATTTACGAATTTTTTTGGTATGGATTTTGATTTGGACTATGTTTTATTATGATTGAATGAATCTTTCCATAAAGAGCCAAAATCTCTAAAACACCCCTATGCCAAACTGAGCTGGCTTACCCAAAATCTGAGTTAACTCAACAGTCGGACCAAGAATTTTTAACTAATGACTCTGACCTTTCATTCTTCACTGTTTCGTCTTTTCTCTTCGTCTGTCTCATTCCCAAAAGCTCTACCCCATGAAACTTTCTATATGTTGTCCCCTTCTATGGAATTACCATGAAAACTAGGTTGAAAATGGCTCCAATAAAGTATATTGTCCATCGAATGAAGCACTAAAGGATCTCTAGAGAAAATTTGTTATGCCCTAAATTGGTTGCAGTAAAACTAGAATCAAGCACTCCAAAAAGCGAGTCCGAAGCACTACTCAAAAAGGCAAGGATCAATCATCTCCTCCAAGGTTATCATTGTCACATCGATCTATTATTCTAAGAAACAAAATAGATTTCAGATTCTTTATGCAAGAAGGGTTTGCTTTATGTCGTATCTTTAGAAAGTTTGGATGGGAGTTTTTCGACTCCTTAAATGAAGCCATTTACTCTCAACTTGTTCTGGAATTTTATGAGAATGCCTTATTAGAACCGAATGCTATCAACTCAAGGGTTAGAGGCAAGCAACTACAGGTGACCACTAGTCTTCTCCAATAGTTGCTTTGGATTCCCTCTACTGATGAGTCATCCAACCCTGTATTCTCAAGAAAAGAAGCAATAGCTCATGTTTTTGGAAGAATTGATGTTATCAAGGATCTGTCTACAAACAAGCTGTTATAGCCCAAACCTCAGCCCACCAAAGCCATTCAAATGAAAAAAAAAAAGAGAAAAAACAGAGTAAAATCGGGAAGAAGACTCCCGGTAGGAGTCTTCTTCTCCGACGAGTCCCGGGCAAATTAGGACTCCTAGGACCCCTCGGAGTCTTAGGGTTCCCTATAAGAATACCCCCTCCCTCTTGAGATCGACCATCGGCCTCTTCTTCCTCTCTTTCTCTCTGATTTTTCTGAAGAAGAGCCGCGGGCACAGTTGGGTTTCTCGTCGTGATTGCTGCCGACGAGGTCTCCGGAGGCTGAGGTAAGTTTCCCTCTTCCTCCCCTCCTTCTTCTCCTTCCTCCCATGCTCCTGTGCGCAGCTGCCGGCGATGAGTGTCGCCGATCTTTCGGTCGGGAAAGACACCCTGTTTTTGAGTTTTTTTTCTTTGGATTTTCCGGCACCGGCGATCGGAATTGGTCGCCGGCCACGCTCCTCCGTGACCGGGGGAGTGGCCCCCCGTCGGCCGCCGGCCTCCGCCGCGGCGGCCGTGGCCTGAACGGCCCGGCAAAAGAGGGAACGCCGGTCCCCTGTTCCGATGCGGGAAGAACCAAGAAAAAAGAAGAAAAGAAGAAAAAGAAGAAAAAGAAAAGAAAAGGAAAGAAAAAGAAGAAAAAGAAGAAAAAGAAAAAGAAGAAAAAGAAAAGAAAAGGAAAGAAAAAGAAGAAAAAGAAGAAAAAGAAAAGAAAAGAAAAGAAAAGAAAAGAAAAGAAAATAATAATAATAATAATAAAAATAAATAAATAAATATATATATATATTTATATATATATAAGTAAGTAAATAAATAAATAAATAAATAAATAAAAATTGAAATTGATGAGAGAAAGAGTTTCTCTCTCTTTTTTCAGTCTGAACCCTGACTTTCTCTCTTTGGAATTGGACTTTCTCTCTCTAGAATTTTCTCTCTCTAGGATGTTTCTCTTTCTTGATGGATTTTCTCTCTCTCTAAAGTTATTCCTCTAGGATTAGCGTAGTGGGAGGTCTCATCTGATGATTTTGATCGAGTTTAGGAAAGAGTCTGATTTTTAAGTGAGGTTTTGATTTTGGGATTTGTTAGATTTAATTTTGAATTAAAATTAATGTAAAAAATATAATTTTGGATAATAGGCACGGAGGAATCTCCTAGAAGTTAGTCGATCTGTTCATTCAGTGCTCCGAGAAAGGTAAGTAATGAAACATCTTCTCGAGATATTCCATATTTATTCTAAAAATAAATAATTATTCTCTGAAATTATGCATGATTTATGAAATTATGTTTTGAAAGAAAAGTGCTTTTGAAATGTTATGGTATGTCAAATTATGCACATGTTCAATGAATTATTTATGATATATTATGGTACAAAGTGTTTTGATACGGATCGAATTTATACTCTCAGCCTAACTATGTTTCAGTGGGCCCCGCCAATGGGGATTATACGTTGGTACTTTGTGGATCCTGCCAGTGGGGACCCGTTATAACCAATATTTTGATGATAAGTCCGATCGGTATCCGTCACCTAAGAAGTTAAGTGGAGCAAAAATTTTAGAACAACTTGAAGTCATTGAAAACATCCAATTTAGAAAAATATCGGATACTCGTAAGTGGAAGCATACTGAAGCTGAGCTGAATTGGATGAAGCGAAGCATCTTTTTCAAACTACCATATTGGAAACAACTACTAATTCGTCATAATCTGGATGTAATGCACTTAAAAAGAATATTTATGATAATATCATTGGTACTGTATTGAACATCCCAGAAAAAATTAAAGAAAGCTCTTTTGGCCGGACCAGTACATTATCGATGGATGTATCCTATTGAAAGATAAAAAAATTATACATACTTTATCATATCAATTATAAGATATAAATATATTTTTAAAATTTAAATTTATTTTTATTTATAGATTTTTGTATATCTTAAAAAAGTATGTGCACAATAAAGCAAGGCCCGAAGGGTCTATAGCGGAAGCATATGTAGCTACTGAGTGTGTCACATTCTGTTCGATGTATCTTGATGATATCGAAATAAGATCAATCGTACAGATCATAACACAGACCATGAATAGGATAACAATGAACCGACGTTGTCTATATTTAAACAAATGGTTTGACCTATTGGTGCAAGGAGATATAAATTTATAGATGTGAACGAGCTATCCAAGGCACACTTTTATGTTCTAAATAATTATGAAAATATTGAAGATTTTATTGAGTAAGTATCATCTTAGCATACTGTTTAATATTTTAAATAATTTTTTCATGTCGATGTAAAATTAAAAATCATAACTTATTGCAGTGAGCACAAGAGTATACTATGTAGAGAGAATAATATGGATGCTGATGATCGACATAGGAGAAAATTTATAAAAAATTTGATAATCTTATAAGTTGTATTAGTAATACATTATTTATTTAATTATAAATAATATTATTTAAACCAACATAATTTTTTATGTTATGGTGTAGATGAAACTAAGTATTTCAATAAAGAAGTGGGTGCGACCGATGAGTTATACGATTTAGCATGTGATCTCGATCGAAGGATTAATCACTATGTATCCTGTATCATTGGAGGAATGAGATTTCACACAAGAAAGCTTGAGATACAACGACGGATCCAGAATAGTGGGATTGCTACAATAGAATATGAAGGAGAAGAAGAGATTGAATATTATGGTATACTGGTAGATATCATAGAACTGAAGTATGGGTCCAGTAATTATGTATTCTTATTTCAATGTGAATGGTTGGATATTAATAATAAAAAGATCGATATTCATATTGATTCATACTTTATCAGTATAAATTTTGTACAAATATGGTACCAGAATGAGTCGTATATATTAGCAACTCAAGCAAAATAAGTAATATATTTGAAAGATCTAAAGTATCGAGGTAATTGGCATGTTATACAAAAAATAACACCTAGAGACGTATATAACATACTAATCTGATTCGAGATGGATGAAAATTTAGATTTATATGAAAAGGAAGCTTTTCAGCAAGAAGAACAAACATTAACCGAGCTTTTTGTTGATGAAGAACTTGTAACGGCACCTTTGAATAGGGCTAATCTGTTATCCAACAAAATTGAAGCTGATTTTGTATTTAATCTTAATGAGTCAGAGGGCGACGATCAGTTGATAAATGATGATGAGATAGAAAACGACATATATATCGATTATTGTGATGAGAAGGAGGATCTACACATCGAGGAAGATACGAATATTGCTGAGTAAATCTATATTCTTCGTTCAATTTTCTCTTGCAATAATGATATGTGATATAATTATATTCATTAGAATATAATTTATTTATTATTATTATTATTTAATATTATATTTATTTATATGTCAATTATTGCAGATATGGCACCAGAAGACAGACGATGATATTCACATTCACAGTCTACCCCAGAGGTTGAAGCGCCTTCACCGATCTCCATTGCTGCACCGACTCTATTGTCAGAGGGTCCTACACTGGCAGGTCCCAATGAGGCGGGTCTTAGTGAGATGGATCTGAGTGATATTATTATATTTTTTATATAATAAAATTTATTTTTTTTTATTTGGATAGCTATCATACTAATGATTTATTTATTATTGTTTCAGGTCAGTCTTCATCGGTAGTGAGGCGAGGGCAAGGTCCATCGAAGAACCTCGCTCTAGAGCATTGAAGATGCGAGCACCCCAGGACAGCATCTCCATATTGAGATACCAGCCGGTTACATCAGACCCATTAAGGGATGGTACGAGCTATGGCAGACTGAGCTGGGCATCATATGCCGTAGCTGTGCCCCCGTGATGCTCTTCGATTGGTGTCATATTCTACCAGCTCAGAGAGAAGTTTTGTACACCCACTTATAGGTAAAATAAATTATATTATAAATATTTAATTTGTATAGTATTCTTCTAATATTTATTATTGGTAGAGTGTATTCGATATCATTAATTTTAAGCAGGATCATGTGAGGCGAGCCGTGGATACTCATTTATCATTATTTTTTAAGGATTATCGCCATCACATGCATCAACATTGGTACCATGTGGTGCAGGATTATGGAGAGGAGGCAGCGCGGCAGCAGCCCCATGACAGTATCACTATGGATGATTGGACTGTCATATGCCGGCATTATGAGGATCCGGCATATCAAGTTACACATCCAATTTTTTTTTTTAAAGTTTAATGATTGAATTATTTATTCTTAAATTAAATTTATTATCTACTAATTTGACTAGTAACTGTACAGAGAAGATGTGCCCAGAATGTCGCGAATCGGATGAGACAGATCATACCGCATTGTGAGGGTTCGAGATCATTCACTCGTCACATGGAGCACATGGTAGATAATTTTTTAATTTTTAATTAACATATAATTCTTTAATTATTTAAAATTTTTTTAATTAATTCTCAAATTATAGAGAGATGCTGAGAGTAGCGAGCTTCCTAGTAGGATCGATATCTACCAGCGAACCCACCAGCAACGGTCAGGGGAGTGGATGATGGGGAGCCAAGAGCTCTTTGTAAGTTTCTTTAATTATTTTTTCATTCGCAGTCTGATTTTTATTATAAAATTAAAATAGCTATAATTTTAATTTTCAAGACCGTATGACAGACATTAGATCCCAGCCTACTCCTGAGGGCTCGACCGCACCCACAGATGAAGAGATCTGTGATCAGGTGCTTGGTACGATATCCTATTATATTAGGAGTCTAGGGTATGGGATCACTACTCCCTCATCCTCATGCTCATCTAGGGCTGACATTCATTTTGCGTGCAAGGATCGACTGACAGAGGTACAGAGACAGATGGTCGAAGATCGACAACAAGCTACCGTGGATCGACAACAGGCTGAGCAGAGAGCTCAGGAGTTGGCTGCATGCGTCAATGAATATCAACAGCTCCAGATCTAGATGATGGAGTAGATGGTACAAATGGAGAAGATGGTACAAAAGAGAAGAGGATAAAATTGGACAAAAACTCTTAGAGGTACATCTTTTTTGACTATGCTAAAGGAGTAAAGGGGTATCAGTTGTAGGATCCTACTATCCACAAGATTATTATTAGCTAAGATCTCATTCTTAATGAAGAATCTTTTCAAGGCACCAAAAAAAAGCAAGATGATGAAGTTATTACTCCTATTGAGTTTTTTGATGCACGCAATGAGGTGTAAGCAGAGCAAGCACAAGTAAATGATGAGATAGTTGATGATGAATTGAATGCGAAATCTTCATAATCACCTGAGGATGTTATCTCATTGGAAGAACCACCAATGGAGTCAGAGCAGCCTAGGAGGGTCATTAGACCTCCCGTCAGATATGATTACTATGTCACTTCTTTCATTCCTTCTGCTAATCATATTTGTGCTTATATTGCTTTGACGAAGGAGGATGAGCCGACTTCATACAGGGAGGCTTATGAGTCCACCAATACTAGAAAGAGGCATTGTGCTATGGAGAAGGAGATGGAGTCACTTCGGAAGAATAAGACTTGAGAGCTAATAGTTCTACCAAAGGGAAGGAGTCCGATCGGATGTCGGTGGGTCTATAAGGTAAAGAAGGATACAGATGAAAATATGGAGAGGTTCAAAGTGTGTTTGATGGTGAAGGGTTATGCTAAGAAGCTGAAAATTGACTTTGATGAGATCTTCCCACTGATGGTTCGTCTAATTACTATTCGGATTGTTTTGGCAATCATGACAGTCATGGATTTGGAGTTTGAGCAAATGGATGTAAAGACGACATTCTTGCATGATAACTTGGAGCGGGAGATCTATATGGTGGAATCTGAAGGTTTTATCAAAAAAGATAAGGAGGAGTTGGTTTGTCAGTTGAACGAATCATTGTACAATCTCAAACAGATACCAAGATGTTGGTACAAGTGATTTGATTCTTTTATTGTGAGTTTGGAATTTGATCGATTGGAGGCGGATTATTGTACATATTTCTATGGTTATGATGATGGGAGTTTTTATATCTTGCTGTTGTATGTCAATGATATGATGGTCGTGGAGAATAGTAAGAGTCGGATATCAAATTTAAAAACTCAGCTGGCTGGGGAGTTTGAGATGAAGGACTTAGAAACTATGAACCAAATACTCGGGATGAAGGTGCTACGGGAGAGGAAGGATAGGAAGGTCTGGCTTTCACAAAAGAGATATATGGGAAAAATTCTATGGTGCTTCAATATGCAAAATACGAAGCTAGTATCTATCCTATTTTCTATTAAATTAAAATTATCGATTGAGCAATCACTCAGCATGGAAGCGAAAGAGGCTGACATGGCCTGAGTACCATATTCATCAGCAGTAGGGAGCCTTATGTTTGTCATGGTATGCACAAGACTAGACATTATGTAGGCAGTGGGAATTGTGAGCCGATATATGGCGAATTCAGATAGTGACCATTGAAAAGCAATAAGGTGGATCCTCCGATATCTAAGAGGGACGACTGATTGTTCAATTTGTTATGATTCAGCGGGTTTGGAGTGCATGGGTATATGAATTCTGATTTTATAGGAGATCGGGATAAGAGAAGATCTACTACTGGCTATACGTTCTCCATGGGCAGCGGTCCTATAAGCTAGGAATCTAAGCTTCAGTCAGTGGTGGTATTATCAACACAGAGATAGAATATATTACAGTGGTACATACATATAAAGAAACTATCTGGCTCAAGGGGCTTCTTGGATACTTCAAGATGAAGCAAGATGTGATGAGGGTGAATTGTGATAGTCAAAGCGCATTGCACTTGACAAAAAATCTGACATTTTTTTCTTGGACAAAGCATATCAACATTTGCTATCACTTTGTGAGAAATGTGATAGATGATGGTCTAGTCTCGCTGTTGAAAATTCATACCGATGCAAATCTAGTGGATATGTTAACGAAGCCGGTGACTCGAGAAAAATTAAATTGGAGCAAAGCTTTTCTCGATCTTGAAGCTACGTGAGGAGTGGGAGGTTGGCAAGGCCTCCAGAGATGATGTTCTTTGGAGTTCAGCATATGTCCTTAAGTAGGAGAATTAATAAGTTTGAAGCCCATGTAGAGAAATCCAGAAAACGGGGGCTCGGGATGAGCATGGCCCAGCAGCATGCAGGCTCAACCTAGGCGTGCGCAAGCATGCGGGCTAACCAAGTGCGGGTGCGCAGCCCATTGGGCATGTGGGCGCGCACGCATGCAGCCTGTGGCACCTTCACGTAGTCTATGGAGGTCGTGTGGACTAGGCAGCATTTTCTCTAGGTTTTGCGAGGTCCACGGTGGACCGACGCCATTTCCTAGGGGTTTTCTCATGGTTTGCATGGTTTACAGCTCTGTTTCTCATGTGATTGTGCGATCGAACGGCCGAGAGAGATGTCGGACGTGATCCAACAGTGAGATGGCATTGTTGGGTGCTATTCGGAGTCTTGTCTCTGATTTGAACGCAGTTTAGGCCAGGTTTTTTAGGATTCCGAGGCTTATTTAAAGGGAGGAAACAGGCAGAGGATTTATGTATGCATTCAGAGTAGCGTGAGGCTTCTTTTGAGAGAAAAAAATGAGGTTTTTTCTTGTAAAGAGAGTTTCTTGTATCTCCTATCAATTTTGTACTTCTTGTGCTGTGGAATTTTAATAGAAGAATCATCGAGGAGGTCATGCCCGTGGATATAGATCAATTGATAAGCCAAATCACGTTATATCTGGTGTGTTTTCTTTTCCTTTATTTTATTGCTTGATTATCTCCTCTTCCTTTTTGCATTCTATATTTGCTCAAATTTTTTTTCTCTATAAAACGATCTGTGTTTCCGCTGTATTTGTATGCCGTGTGGGTTGAGGTGTGCTCAATTACCCCTCGATCGATCTTTTCATGGTCATTCTTCTCCAAAAGTTAAAGCCATGAGGGGAACAGAAAGTATCCTCTTCACAGTTCTTGGAGGTCCGAACCCATGACATCATGGTCATCCTCCTCCAAACATTGGAGGCTTAAGTAGAATAACAAGGATGGCCTATGTAATTCTTGGAGGCCCAAACTTGGTACATCATGGTCATCCTCCTCCAAAAATTGAAGGCTTGAGTGGAATTTAAAGGATAGCTCAAGAATAAAGTTGTTACCATGCGAGAATACCATTTACATGCTAGAATGTACCGCAGGACAACACAAGAATAAAGTTGTTAAAAACTTCTAGTTAGCGAATGACAAAAAAAGCTTACAAAGAATATAGTCCAACTTCTCTGCTCTTCCTCCATATGTACACCCTCTTAAAAAGACAAACCAAAAAAAAAAAAACTATAGTAGTTGAGAAGCTCATTAAGAGTGCTACTTCTACAAGTCTTTCGTAGGTTAAACTATCCCTCATGCAACATAAATCACACGTTATTCCCTTTTAAATTAGATCCGCTACCTCCAATATATTTATATTGCCTAGTGAAGGTTATTCTTCAATGGCGTGTAACTGGTTATTACTCACATGTGTATGTAGGTTCACTATTGTTCTATGCCAAATCGAAGTTACCAAATTTGTTAGTTGACAATTCACGAGAATAAGACCAATGTAGGTGTAAATTGATCCAAAATTAACCCAATGGGTTAAACATGTTGAATGGCTCAATCATTCTATGACCCTCCATGTGTTCGCTAGAATAAGACCAAAGTAGGTGTCAATTGATCCAAAATTAGCCCAATGGGTTAAACATGTTGGATGGCTCCATCATTCTACGACACTCCATGTGTATCCCACCAAGTCCCAACTTCCACACAAGACAAAGATTTGAGTGGGGAATCGGATTAAGTTCTAATCCAACAAGTTGTTATAAGCTTTTAGTTAGTGAATACTAAAATGGCCTATGAAGAATATATTTAAACATCTTTATTCATCCTTCCTGCCTGCACACTCTTAATAAAACAATCTAAGAAAAAAGAGTAAACCGATTAAAAAATCTACAAGCTGTGATGTCTATAATCTTAATTTGGTAGGTCAAATTAGCCTATATGTAACATAAATCACACATAGCTCCTATTTGAATTAGATGACAAACATCCAATATATGCACTTACCTTGTGAAGATTATTTTTCCATTGTGAAAACATGGATATCACTTACATGCATATGCATGTTCATTGCGGCCTATGCCAAAGTAGATTTACTGAACTTATTGGTTGATATTTTACCCACCTTATTCCAAAATTAGTACAAGATTTTGCCTGTTGAGATATATCACCCACAAGCAATATAAGAGGTGCGGTTGAACATATTGTTTTTTTAATATTGATGATAAGAGTTTGGGAAGACCTAACTCAAAAATTTATTATAGTAAAGAAACATGATGCTGGCTAGGACCAAGATTTATTATAATAGGTGTGGTTCAACATGTTGAAAGGCTCAACCGTAATGTGACGCTCTACATGTGTTGCACCAAACTCTAACTAGAACACAGGACAAGGACTTGAGCATGAAATAGAACTAATTAGTAATATAATAATATTATATTTTCTCGATGATAGGATTAGTTTGTAGTCTCTACAATTCTAACCATTCTTGTTTGATAGATAAAGCACTGCTAATTTGTAGTCTCTAATCAAAGCTAACTTGTGATCCACACTACTCCACATGAGCTGGTTGTGATCGAGGGGATGTTGGTTTTAGGCCTAGTATATGGTTGAAAAAATAGTCAGACAAATATAAAATAATTATTGAGATATAAATTATTATAATATTTTTCAATATAAGGTGAATAATCACCTAATATCTTTAACAAACTAAATTTTAATAAAGCAGAATATTGTCATGGCCGTTGGCTAGTTCTTAGGCAAACGAGAGGTCAATGGTTGGGTCCCCCTTATAGGTAGTTTACAAAAAAAGTTTTTAAATAGGATTTTATTAGATCATATTAGATGAAAATACTAAATTCCTGCAGTTAATAAATGTGGGGTTATGACCTTGTATTTGCTTTTATCCTAATAAGATTCAACCAGCATTAAAATCCCCTCGTTTTATAGAAGTGAGCATTTTAAAAGAATGTAGGGGACACGATGTGTGGCACTTTATCAATTTTTTGAGTACTTTTTTAAAAAAATATAATATTATATAATTTGTTAATTTAGTCCTTTACTCTGACCCATGACATCTCTCACCACAAAAACCGAGTGAGAGAATCAACATTCTTTTCAAATCATCTTTCTATATATTAAGAACATGTTCAAAGTGGATTTTGTTGGCCACAAAATAACTAAATTGAAACGGTCATTTCCTTTATCAAAATAGATAAGGATAGCTCACGATGTATATCACAACTAATCAAGACTTGTGATGACTAACCATGTGTATGGAATGAAATGCATTAAGATCATTATAATATCTGCATATCAGCGTGAGGATTTTATGGGCAGCTTCATCCCCCCTTGCTGCACGAACCTGGTGATGGAATCTTGTAATATTCAGAGAATATTTAAAGCGGATTTGGTTGGCCACACAATTACTAAATCGTAACGGTCCTTATCTTTATCAGAATAGAAAAGGAAACCTCATCAAATATATCATCTGTATGTCAAGACCTGTGATGTATATCTGATGAAATGCTAACTAATCATGTGTCTAATGAAATGCATTAATATCATTATGATATCGGTATATCGGCATAAAGATTTTATTGGCAGCTTCATCCCCTCCCCTACAGCAAACTGGAGTTTATATATTAGGGGAACTCAAACCCCTTCCTCCCAACAGGAACAAAGTGTTGATCAGAGATATGGGGCCCAAAGTAGCACTTTGTATTGTGCTGATGCTTGCATTGGCTCTTGATAATAGTCTTGGAGCAAGAGCTGATGGGCACTCCAGGCTCCTTAGCGGTGGACCAAAGCTCCCAACAGTTCCTAGAGGCCCAGACCCGCACCATAATCATGCTCCTCCAAATATTCGAGGCTTGAGTGGAACTGGAAGGATCCTCCAAGCAGTCCTTGGAGGCCTAAACCCAATACATAATCAGGCTCCTCCTCCAAACATTGAAGACTTGAGTGGAACTGAAAAGATCCTCCGTACAGTTCCTGGAGGCCCAAACCCATTACATAATCAAGCACCTCCTCCTCTAAACATTGAAGACTTGAGTGGAACTCAAAAAATCTTCCGTACAATTCCTGGAGGCCCAAACCCAATACATAATCAAGCACCTCCTCCTCTAAGCATCGAAGGATCGAGTGGAACTGAAAGAATCCTCCGTACAGTTTCTGGAGGCCCAAACCCGCTACATAATCAAGCACCTCCTCCTCCATGCGTTGAAGGCTTGAGGGGAATAGGTGTTGGGAAATGTGTCCCAAAAAGCCAATCGTCAAGCTGTTGATGGTTGAGCAACCAAGTATTGTAATTGATTTGTTAATAAATAAAATATATTTGGCATTTTCATCATAAGCTTTCATCTTCTAATGAACTCCGTTGTTATGATGAAGTCCTTAGGACTATTTAGATTCGATAAAGAGAGGATTTATCGATTAGTCCTTAAAACTGTTCACGACCAAATGATAGGCTGTTAATAAGGACGACAGCTTCTATCGAGCATAGGTCACTGTAGGCCATATGGGTTGGTTGTCCTCTTAACCAAGGAGTGTGGAGACACTGGTATGGCATACAGGTGAGATGTAAGGGTACATCGTCATTGAACGTGACCAACTCCAGAGCATTCTGCTGTCGAGAATGTCTCTGATGAGATATAGGTATAAGTATCCCTTAGACTTGAGATCGCCTCAGTGACTTGCAAGCAACTCACTGTGCTTTGGTACTAGACTAACTGAATTTCTAATTCAGAGACGGAAGGCTTCTGGGCACAGTCAAGTACTTGCGAAGTCAGAGTGTGATTGAGATGGGATTGACCACTCCAAGAGTTGGAGAAGAATGAGTCGCTGTATTTCAATTTAGCAAAACCTTGATCAGGGTAATCCATCAGATGGATTTGATATTTTGAAATACAATGTGGACAACCTGATCAGAGTTGACAGTTGAGCTCTGGGGTGTCCTATGATCATTTTGGTCAAGGGGATGAATTATATGAAAACTATATCCGCATGGGTTCTAAGGATGTTGTTCTACACATTCGACCTATCCGGTCGTCGGGTATCATTGCTAGATGGTCACTTCGATTGGTATAGGAATTTGTTCCAATGCTACCGGCTTAGGTTCGGACCTATGAGGTCACACACATTAGAGTTCATGATCTGATCGGATGGTTGATCAACGATTAAGAATCGTTCTAGGGTTAGATGATCAATACGATTGATATTTAACCCAGTGCAAGTGTTGCAGGAGGATCGATTAGCAATTTGATTGCTAATTGGCTTAATTTGATTAAGGCAATGGGCTGAGATTAAGTCTAATTAAATATGATTTAATTAGATTTAGTTTGGGCTTGATTGGATCAAGTCCAATTGGTTTATTGGATAAGCCAAGTGTAAGGAAAAACTAGTCCTAGTTCAACTAGGACTTGGGTCAATCTAATTTCTAATTTGATTAAAAAATTAAATCAGATTTAAATCTAATTTAATCTGATTAAATTAGGTTCTTAATTAGGTTAAGACCTATTTTAATTGGGTTGATCTAATTTTGATTTGCACGAAAATATGGAGGAGATGCTCAAGAGTTGGGCGTCCCTTAACTTGCCATGTTTGAATAAGCCTTGACTAGGTGTTTGACCTAGACAAGGACTCTATCATATCTCTCTATATAAGACGAGTTTCTTCGTAAAATTTTAAGAGGAGATAGATGTTTGAGTGACCTTTCTACCATCCAAAAATCAGAGAGAAATTCCTTTGGGTCGTGGAGATATAAAAGACGCAAGTTTGGGTGTCTAGAGAGAAAAACGTGAAGAAGAAGAGGGTCTTCTTCTAGGGTTTTTATTTTCATATCTTTCCTCCTTCCATCTTGAGTTTCCTGAGAGTGTCTCAGATCTGAAACTCCTCCTTCTACTTTCTATCTTTGGAAGAGTCCAAATCAAGAAGAAGGAGGCACCTGATCAACCATCAAAAAAGGATCAGCGCAGTACTAGCATACTGTGCTGATTTCCTGAAGCAGGACTTCTGATCGAGATTCGTGGGCTCGTGTGGACGACTCCTAGAGGCCGGACGCGTGTGCGGCTTGCAACATCATCCTCAAGCCCAGATCAACAAGGTTAGAACATCTAACTTGCAAGGTAATAGATCTGATCTATTGTTTAATACATACATTAGATGTAGCTAGTATAGAAACATGTTGATATGATCAACATGTAGTTCATACTATATTTTTATATATTTTAATTTCTAATTTAATACCATATAATAATCATGTAATAGGATCTTAGATCTAGGGATTTTCTGATCTTAGAAAATAAATTTTGATTTATTTTAGTCTTCCGCTGTATGATCTTGAAAAAGTTTCAAGATCTAACCCTCTTTTTCAAGATCTAACCCTGAAACCCTAGATCTGGTTCCTACAATAGGAAGGATCCCCATATAATTCTTGGAGGCCCAAACCCGCTACACAATAATGCTTCATCTCGGAGTCTCGAAGCTTGAGTGGAATCGAAAAGATACTATATATTCAAATGCTCAACACATTATTATATGCCTGAATGATGTGATGTTTAATAATTGAAGTTATTACAATGTTTCAGTTAGTGAATGCTAAAATGGCTTATGAGGAATATGTTTCAACTTATCTATTCTTCATCGAACCTACATGCTCTTTATAAGACAATCTAAGATAAAAGAGCATGCCTCCTAAAAAATTCTAGAAGGTGTGTTATGCCTGCAATCTTTGGTAGGTCCAATTAGCCTGTATGCAACATAAATTACTTGTAACTCCCATTTAAATTAGATGCCCAACATGCAGCATATGTAATATAACATGTATGGTTGAACATGTATTTTTTTAATGACAATAGTAGTTTAGGAAGTCCTAACTTGGATATTTATAACAGTAAAAAAACAAGATGCTGCCAGGGACCACGATTTATTATAATAGGTGTGGTTCAACATGTTGAACGGCGCAATCATGGCGTAATACTCTACGTGTAATGCACCAAACCCCAACTAGAACATGGGAGAAGGATTTGAGTATGGAATTGAATTAATTTATAATCTAATAATGTTAAATATTTTCAATGTTAGGAATTAGTTTGTAGGATCTATATTTCTAGCCATTATCTTGCATATACTTTAGAATTATACTTTAGGAGATATGTCGTCGTGTCACATGGTCAATCCGAGTATGAGATTTAGGGCGTGACATTAAACATGTGGAATGGCTTTACTGTAATGTGTCGCTCTACATGAATTGTACCAAATTCTAACTAGAACACAGGTAAGGACTTGAGCGTGGAATGAAACTAATTAGTAATATAATAATATTATATTTTTTCGATGATAGGATTAGTTTGTAGGCTTTGCAATTCTAGCTATTCTTGTTTGATAGATAAAGCACTGCTAATTTGTAGAGTCCCCAGCAATGCTTGCTTGTGATCCACACTACTCCACATGAGGTGGTTATAATCAAGGGGATGTTGGTTTCAGCTCTAGTTCATCGTTGAAAAAATAGTTAGATAAATACAAAACAATTATCAAGATATGAAACATCATAATATTTTTCAATATAAGGTGAATTGTAATCTAGTATATTTAACAAACCTTAATTTTAATAAAGTGTAATGTTGTCATGGTCATTGCCTAGCTCTTAGGCAAATGAGGGGTCAATAGTTGGGTTCCACTTATAGGTAGTTTATAAAACAGTTTTTAAGTAATTTTTATTGGATAATAGTTGATGAAATAATCCTGCAGTTCATAAATGTGGGGTCTTAACCTTGTATTTTTTTTATCCTGATAAGATTCAACCAGCATTAAAATCCCCTCATTTTATAAAAACGAGCAGTTTAAATTAGAGAATGTAGGAAACACAATGTATGGCATTTTATCAATTTTTTGAGTGTTCCCATCACCCTTGACATCTCTCACCCAAACCCACTGCAATCACATTCCTCCTCCAAACATTAGAGGCTTGAGTGAAACCAAAGGATCCTCCATGAAGTCTCCGGGGGCCCAAGCCTGCTGCATAATCTGGCTCTTCCTCCAAACATTGAAGGCTTGAGTGGAACTGAAGCTTGAGAAGGAAGCGAAAAAATACCACATCATCATCCTCATTCAAATACTCAACATACTGTTATATGCCTGGATGATGTGATGTTTAATAATTGAAGTTATTACAAGGTTCCAGTTAGTGAGTGCTAAAATGGCTTTTGAGGAATATGTTTCAGCTTCTCTATTCTTCATCCCTACCTACATGCTCTTAATATGACAATCTAAAAGAGCTTACTTATTGAAAAAATCTAGGAGATCAGTTATGCCTACAATCTTTAGTAGGTCGAATTAACCTGTATGCAATATAAACTACTGATAACTCCCATTTAAATTAGATGCCCAACATCCAGCATATGCAATATGATAGGTGTGTCTGAAAAGATGTTTCTATTTTGGGAAGTCCCAATTCGGATATTTATCATAATAAAGAAATATGTTGCTACCCAGGACCAGGATTTATTATAATATGTGTGGTTGAACATGTTGAACAGCTTAATGATAACTTAATAACCTACACGTATTGCACCAAACCCAACTAGAACATGAGACAAGGATTTGAGTGTGGAATTGAATTAATTTGTAATCTAGTAACATTAAGTGTTTTCAATGTTAGGAATTGGTTTCTACGCTCTATATTTGTAGCCATTATCCTTTGATAGACAAAGTGCTGGTAATTTACAGGTTCTTTAGTAATGCCGGCTTGTGAATGGCATGACTCCACATGAGCTGGTTGTGTTTATTGGGGTGTTGGTTTTAGCTCTAGTTTATGGTCAAAAAAATAGCTTAGATAAATATGAAATAGTAATTAAAATATAAAATAAAAAAATTATAGGGATACTCAATTTTTTTTCTATTTATACTTTGATCTTAAAAGTTTAAAAAGTTACAAACTAACTCTAAAATTTTAAAATTATTACAAAAAGGTCCAATTATTTATCTCTAGCTTAACAGTATTAATAGAATAGATAAAATGACTAAAGGGCCATCATATTACCTTCAATTAATACTTTTTCTTATGGGGTATTAACTAATACTTTTTTTTTTAGTTTGATGTAATGGGAATCCATTAAAAATCATGATCGAGAGCCTTGAGGAAAGAGAAATTACCCTAATATCCCTCCCCACTATCCCCAGAAAAAGAGCTGTGAGAAAAGAGGAAGCATCCCTTCCTCCAAAGAGAGAAGAGATCGAGAGCTTTGGATTCCTCCTCTTTGACTCCAATCTCCCACCGCTGCATTAGATTTCGGGGCCAAAAGCTCATTAGTTTTGCCTTTCTAATTCTTTTTAGAGCTTGACAAATTTCTTCTAAATCATTGTTAATGAATTTCTGAAGGTTATTCGCTGAAAGTTTAGGAATTTTAGCCAATTTTTAGATTATTTTCACTTCTTGGCCTTAAAGGCCCATTCAATTATAAATAAATATTATAAAAAAATTAATCAACTTACCTATTTCTCATATTTTTCTTAGTGGATAATATATTTTTCTATGGATAGCATTTATTCATAGAATGGGAGGAAGTCTTACCCACCTAGGAGGTAGGTAAGTCATTTTCTCATCAACCAAAAAGTAGTCTTTTTATTTCTATGCTAATATACCCCTAATCCCATAAAATAATATAATAATATATAATACTATCTTATATATAATATATTATATTATATATAGTAAAATAATATATATTATAATATAGTATATAATATTAGTATATATATATTAAAATAATATATTATTATATTATATTATATTATATTATAATAATATAAGATATTAATATTATATTATAATACCTAGGGGATAGGTAAGTCATTTTCTCATCAACCAAAAAGTAGCCCTTTTATTTCTATGCTAATATACCCGTAATCCCATAAAATAATATAATAATATATAATACTATCTTATATATAACATATTATATTATATATAGCAAAATAATATATATTATAATATAGTATATAACATTAGTATATATATATATTAAAATAATATATTATTAAATTATATTATATTATATTATAATAATATAAGATATTAATATTATATTATAATAATAAAATAAGATATCATACTATACATCAAATTGTTATAATCATATATTATACTAAAAGAATAAAATATTATTGTATGGTAATAATATTATATTATTGTTGGGTATAAAATACCCACAGCCGAAAGCCACGCCGACATCAGCACAGCTCCGCCCGAACTCCTACGGGCGCCGGGCTCCGCCTTCAGCACAACTCCGCCCGGACTCCTACGGGAGCCGGGCTCCACCACCGACATCAGAATAGCTCCGCCCGGACTCCTACGGGAGTCGGGCTCCACCGCCGACATCAGAATAGCTCCGTCCGGACTCCTACGGGAGTCGGGCTCCATCGCCGACATCAGAATAGCTCCGCCCGGACTCCTACGGGAGCCGGGCTCCACCACCGACATCAGAATAGCTCCGCCCGGACTCCTACGGGAGCCGGGCTCCACCGCCGACATCAGAATAGCTCCGCCCGGACTCCTACGGGAGCCGGGCTCCACCACCGACATCAGAATAGCTCCGCCCGGACTCCTACGGGAGCCGGGCTCCACCGCCGACATCAGAATAGCTTCGCCCGGACTCCTACGGGAGCCGGGCTCCACCACCGACATCAGAATAGCTCCGCCCGGACTCCTACGAGAGTCGGACTCCACCGCCGACATCAGAATAGCTCCGCCCGGACTCCTACGGGAGCCGGGCTCCACCACCGACATCAGAATAGCTCCCCCCGGACTCCTACGGGAGCCGGGCTCCACCACCGACATCAGAATAGCTCCGCCCGGACTCCTACGGGAGCCGGGCTCCACCACCGACATCAGAATAGCTCCGCTCGGACTCCTACGGGAGCCGGGCTCCACCGCCGACATCAGAATAGCTCCGCCCAGACTCCTACGGGAGTCGGGCTCCACCACCGATATCAGAATAGCTCCGCCCAGACTCCTACGGGAGCCGGGCTCCACCGTCGACATCAGAATGGCTCCACCCGGACTCCTACGGGAGCCGGGCTCCACCGCCGGCAACAGCACAGCTCCGACCGGGCTCTTAAGGGAGCCAGGCTACGTCCTCGACGCCAATGACTGCAGCCGCAAGCAGACTTCCCCCGGACTCCTACGAGAGCCGAGCTCCGCCCCCAACTTCAGCTCCGAGGGGGTTCCGCCCGGACTCTCCCAGAAGTCGGGCTCCACCCACAACCCTACTCCACTTCCTGTGGCAGACTCCGCGCAGTTCCATCATTCCCTGACAGGCCGCAGTAGCCATCGCCGCCCTGCTCCACTTCTTGTGGCAGATTCCGCACAGCTCCACTACCCCCTGGCAGGCCGCAATAACGGCCACGAACCTGCTCCACCTCCTGCGATGGATTCCACACGATTCTCCCATCTGCTGGTGAGTCACGACAACGGACGCTGCTCCACTCTGCGTAACAGATTCCACGTGGCAAGCCACAGCGGTGGCCACGCGTCTACTCCACTACCCTTTGCAATCAATTTCCCTGACCATGGGCGGCCCACTACCAGACGGTTGCAGGTGTCGCCATCAATCCATTGCCCCCTCCGCCTATAAAAGGGGGACTCAGATACGTTATTCTTTAAGCTCTTTCTCCTATCTCAAAACTCTGCTAAATTCTCCGTTCGAGCACTCCATTCTTGTTGAGGCAGAGTACTGACTTGAGCGTCGGAGGGTCTTGCCGGAGCAACCCCACCTCCGGTTTAGACTTCCCTTGCAGGTCCCGGAGGCGACCGCGGCTTCCCCGAATCCAGCTTCTCCGGTGCAAGCAGATTTTTGCACCAACAGGATTGGCGCTAGAGGAAGGGCCTGTACCTTCGCAGCACCCTTGTTCTTAAAGGAGTGTTCAGCGGAGCCGTCTCCGACCGTCTCTCCGTCACCCACTCCCAATCTTCCCCTGCGAGATCAGCATTCGATGCCTCCGCGCAGGGCGTCCACCCGGCGCTCTACGGCCTCCGCGGCCAGATCTCAGGCCCCAGCCTCCCCTCCAGTTTCTCAGCCTCCTCCTCCTCCCCCTCCGGCGGCGGTGGTCGGTGCGGAGCAATTCGACCTGCTGGCGCAGCAGGTCAAGGGACTCATCGAAGCCGTACAGGCGATGCAGCAGCAGCAACCGCAGGCGTCGGCGCATCCGGGGGGGGCATCTCCGGAAGGCCAGAACCCGACGGCGGGGCGGGCCACCTGGGTCGGCCGCCCCGTCCTTCCCGGGAAGGCAAATCCGAGAGTGGAGAGCCCTCCGTCGGATCACGACTCCACCCCTGGAAGATCCCTGCCCCCGTTCTGCCAAAGGACCCTCGAGACTCGAAGTCGAGAGGATTTCCTGGACCGGAGGCTCCAGGAGATGAACTGGCGGATCGAAGAACTCCGCCACGTGCCTCCCGCTTATGGTGAGGATATTTGCACTGACCCTCCTTTCTCCCAAATGATTATGCAGGAACCGATCCCGTCGAACTTCAAGCTTCCCCAGTTCGAAGGCTACGACGGGACGTCGGACCCGGTTGATCATCTGGAGGCCTTCCGAACGATGATGCTGCTTCACGGTGCTCCGGACGCCATCTTGTGCCGGGCTTTCCCGTCTACTTTAAAGGGAGCGGCAAGGAACTGGTACTCTGCTCTGAAGCCGGGTACTATATTTTCCTTCAATCAAATGAGCCACCAATTTGTGGCCCATTTCGTCAGCAGTCGGCGTCCCAGGAAGGGTTCGGAGTCCCTCATCAACATCAAGCAGAGGGAAGGGGAGTCCATACGGGCCTACATCAACCGCTTCAACATCGCGGTGCTGGAGATCCAGAATTTGGACCAGTCAGTTGCCATGGCCGCCCTGAAAGGCGGCCTTCAGAAGAATGACCTTTTGTACTCCCTGGAGAAGAAGTACCCCAGGGATTTTGCCGATTTATTGGCTCGGGCTGAAGGATACGCCCGAGCGGAAGAAGCCTTCAAGATGAAGGACGAAGAGACTGCAAGGGAGCGTCAGGCGGGAGATTTTGGTAAGCAAGCAGTTGAGAAGAGGCCAAAGGAAGCCCGGCCTCGCTCCCGATCCCCCCCAGGGCATAAGCGTGCCCACACTCCACCCCGGGCACGCGGGCAGAGAAGCCCGGGCAACAGGTTTCGGCGGGGTTCCCCACCAGGGAAATTCTGCAGCTACGCCCCTCTCAACGCTTCGAAGGCCCAGGTACTGATGGAGGTCAGGGAGCTGCTCCCTAGGCCGGAGAGGATGCGCACACACCCCGGGAAGCGCAACCCCAACAAGTTCTGCCTCTACCACCGTGACCACGGCCACGACACGGAGGAATGCATCCAGCTCCAGGACGAGATCGAGGAGCTCATCCGACGAGGTCGACTCAACAGATTCATCCGCCGTAGGCCTGAGGGTAGAGGAGACCGGCCAAGAGCCCTCCCGCCGCCTGAACCGCAGAAAAGGGAGGAGCAGCCCGGAGACCGGCCTCCCATCGGGACCATCGACTCCATCGCTGGAGGGCCTTAAGGAGGAGCAGGAAAGCTATAAATGTATCATTTACTGTTTCGTCCTGAATCTACTTTTCTTTTTTAGCTAACATGCCCCTCCCACCTAGCGTGGATGTATTCTGATTGGGTAGGATCCCGCCAAAAAATGCTGCCATGCCAGGAACAGGAGGAGAACCTCGTCCTGGCATGAGCAAAGTTGAAGGCCCGGTTCTTTTAGACCGGATGGGGGGAGAGGCCTTGCAACGCCCTAATGTGCCCCCACAGCCCTGTTAGGGACAGGAGGAAAACCTCGCCCTAACTTGAGCAAGGTCGAAGGCCCGGTTCTTTTAGACCGGATGGGGGGAGAGGCCTTACAACGCCCTAATGTGCCCCCACAGCCATGTCAGGAACAGGAGGAGAACCTCGTCCTGACATGAGCAAAGTCGAAGGCCCGGTTCTTTTAGACCGGATGGGGGGAGAGGCCTTGCAACGCCCTAATGTGCCCCCACAGCCCTGTTAGGGACAGGAGGAAAACCTCGCCCTAACTTGAACAAAGTCGAAGGCCCGGTTCTTTTAGATCGGATGGGGGGAGAGGCCTTACAACGCCCTAATGTGCCCCCACAGCCATGTCAGGAACAGGAGGAGAACCTCATCCTGACACGAGCAAAGTCGAAGGCCCGGTTCCTTTAGACTGGAGGGGGGGGAAGCCTTACAGTGCCCTAACGCGCCCCCACAAGCCAGGCTGATAATGAGAACCTCGCGCCGGCTCAAGCCAAATGGAAGGTCCGGACTCCTACGGGAGCCGGGTTCCGCCGCTAGGCAAGACTTCACCCGGACTCCTACGGGAGCCGGGTTCCGCCGCCAAGCAAGACTTCGCCCGGACTCCTACGGGAGCCGGGTTCCGCCGCTAGGCAAGACTTCACCCGGACTCCTACGGGAGCCGGGTTCCGCCGCCAAGCAAGACTTCGCCCGGACTCCTACGGGAGCCGGGTTCCGCCGCTAGGCAAGACTTCGCCCGGACTCCTACGGGAGCCGGGTTCCGCCGCCAAGCAAGACTTCGCCCGGACTCCTACGGGAGCCGGGTTCCGCCGCTAGGCAAGACTTCACCCGGACTCCTACGGGAGCCGGGTTCCGCCGCCAAGCAAGACTTCGCCCGGACTCCTATGGGAGCCGGGTTCCGTCGCCAGGAAAGATTTCACCCGAACTCCTACGGGAGCCGGGCTCTAATCGTCACTTCTACAGCAAGGGGCAACGATGGTGGCGAAACTCGGCCGCGCGACAAGATCGGATGAAAGGAAAAAGCCCCACGACGACCTCTACGTCAAACAAGCCAAACGACAAGAAAGGTTCAACAAACGACGATATCAATGCTACGCATGGACAAGGTAACACAAAGCGCCCCTTTTTCCATTTTCGATATACGCTCTACAAGGCCAGAACGGCCAGAGAAAGAAGGACAAAATGACAAAAGGAAAATAACTACATAAAGATAAAGTGGCTCTAAGGAGGCCCTGCGTCCTCCGACCTAGGGTCACCACCCCCATCCCTCAACCAGGACTGCCTCAAGCTCTCCACCGTTTCTTCTAGTTCTTCCTTCTTTCGCAGCATATCCTGGAACGCCTGACGAAGTCGCCGGCTCTCAGCCTCCACTTCCCGATGCCACTTCCGCAAAACTTCAGACTCCGCCTCTGCGTCCGCGACGGCCTTCCGCTCAAGCCCCAGTTGGATTTTTACTTGTTGCAGCTCGGCTGTCTTCTCCCCAAGGGAGACAGAAATCCCCTCGACAGTGCCTCTCAGGGCTTGGAGCTCTTCGGTATCTTGGGCGTTAGTAAGCTGCGCCCTGGTAACCAGTTGCCTCTGGAGACGAAGGACCTCGTCTGTCGCCTGCCGGAATCTCCTTTTGTACTCTTCCACTTGCCGGCGCCAACTGGCCCGCTGCACGTCGTGGCTCATCTCAGCATCTTGAAGCTGCTTCTGGAGGTCGGAGACCTGCTGCGACCATTTTTGTCCATCGTCAACCCGCACCAGGGCCCGGGACGAGTTTCCTTCCAGCTGGCCGATCCTCCTCTTCGCAGCCGACAGCTCCACCTTAAGGGCGCTGATCCTGGCTTCTTGAGCCCAAGTTCGATCGCTGACGCTCTTCGTGCATTCCTCAAGCTCCTTCGTGAAGTTCGCCTTCCTCCGACTGTAGCCCATGATTGCCTTCACTTGGAGACTCCTGAAGTGGGCGGCCTCGGCGGCGGCCTCGGAATAGCATTTTTTCGCCTGGCGGAGCTCGCCCTCCGACTTCTTCAACTTCTTCGTCAATTGGAGGACCTCCTTTTTCAGCCGCTGGATAGTTGACTTCAGCGGGACCCCCAGGGGCAAGGGGAGTGCTTCGGCGGGGCACTGCCATCGGAAGATGCAAACGTCAAAGACCGACTCATTACAAGAAGAAAGGCAGAAAAGGAGGAGCAGAGGGAAGAAAAGACCATCCACAATAAGAAATTCAACTTTATTGATTGATTTTGATGACAAATGGAAAGTATGGCGACAAAGGAAAGATACAAGATCGGAGGTCTCAGACCTCGGGGGCAGGGGGCAGAGAGCCCGGTGCGGGGGGTGCGACTGCGGTGGCGGCGGGCGAAGGGGCGGCCTCGTCATCAGATTCCTCCAAAAAGCCGAGTTCAAGGTCGGGGTATCTGCTGGCCGCCCTCTCTCGACAGAGCTCGAATCCCTTGGTGAACGCCTCCAGGCCGAACTGGACGTTCAGCTCCCTCATCTCCGCGGAGGCCTTGAACTCCTCCACCGCAAGGGTCCTGGCCTCCGAGACCAGAACCGGAGTTTGCTCGGCCAGATGGGCGACCTCGGCCTCCGCCTTCCTCGCCGACTCCTCCAGACTTCGTCTCTCCTCCTCCCGGGCTTGTCTTTCCTCTTCCCGATCTTGCCTCTCTCTCTCCAGGGCCTCTCGGAGGGCGGCCACCTCGACCGTCTTCGCTTGAAGACGGGCGACCTCGTCCTGACAGCGCTCCTCCGCCCGAAGAAGGTCCCTTCTCATGCGGCCCGACGCCTCGACATAGGCAAAGAGCTGGTGCCCGATCTGCAAGGACGGATGGAGAATTACAACAAAGACCAAGCAATCAGGCAAATAAACATCAGCTTACCTCGAGGAAGGACCCCAAAGTGTCCCAGGCCCGCTGCTCGGGATCGGTGCGGTCGATCCTCTCCACGACATCGGACAGAATGCAGCCGTCGAGTAGCCGCCTGATCAAAGCCTTGTCGTTGAAGGGGTTCTCTGATCCCCCCTCGGAGCAGACGGACTCGTCTGCAGCGGCTCGGTGGCTGCTCGTCCTGCGGGCCACCGATTTTCTCCTCTTCCCCACGGCGGGCGCCTCCGTGGGGCGGACCTCCGGAATGGGGACCCCAGTCGGCGGGCTCCTTGAGGGAGCCCGGGGGGCCGCTGGCTCGGCATCCGAGGGAATGTCGATGGCCGGGGCCGCCCGGGCGGGCGCAGCCAAGCTCGTCCCCTCCACCCTGGCCCTCTTCGCCGAACCGGAGGTCGTCGCGCCCTTCCTCTTCTGAGCTCTCATAGCCTGGGCGAGCATCCGCGTAGCTTCGACGTCCATCGCTAAAAAAAAAAAAAAAAAAAAAAAAAAAAAAAAAAAAAAAAAAGAGAGAGAAAAGAAGAAAAGGAGAAAGGAAGAAGAAGAAGCGACACCGATCAGTCCAGAGTCAAAAAAAAAAAAAAAAAAAAAAAAAAAGAGAGAAAGAAAGAGGAAGAAAAGAGAGGGAAGGAAAAAAAATAAGGAGAAGAAGAAGAAGACAAGAAAAGAAAGATAAATACTTGCTGGATCCTGAGGGCTCAGGCCGATGTTGAAGAGAAGCGGCTCCTTCAGAAGGTTAGGAAGGGAAGGAGCGGGATAACTCAGGAGCTTCTGGGCAGCCTGGAGGTCGTCCTCTCCCAGGCTGGGAGCCCGGCGGACGGAATCCCTCAGAGACCCCCAAGGGGGCAGACCTAGTTCCAGGGTCGGGCAGTAGACAAAGAGAAATTTCTCCTTCCAGTTATGAATCGAAGAAGGGGCGCCCTTCAGCAACCCCTTCTTACCGAACTGGGGGGAGAAATACCACCAGTCCTTCACTGAAGGATGGCGTTTGAAGGTGTAGAAATGTCTGAACAAGGAGAGGGATGGCTGGACCTCGGCTATATGGCAGAGAGAGAGAGAAACCCTATCAAAAACCTAAAGGAATTCGGGGCGACAGAAGCGAGAGAAATGTCTAAGAAGCGAAAGAAGGCGGCAGCGAAGTCTGGAAGCGGAAGCCGGAGTCCGGCGCGGAATGCCTCCTGGTACAAACAAAAGCGACCAGGAGGGGGAGCGCTGGCCCGGTCGGAGGGGCCAGGAAGCTCCAGGTCGTACTCCGAAGGAACCCCGTACCGAGCCCTTATCAGAAGGAGTTCGTCCGGAGTCGACGAACATGGAATGGCGCCCGGTGTGAAAACCGGGCGAGGCCCTGCCCCGAGCGCAGGTTCGTCCGCAGAAACAGGGGCCTGGGGGTTCGAAGCAGAAGAACTCCCGGAACTTACGGGGGCAGAAGAATCGGAAGACATTTTTCGGGGGAGAACCTAAAGGGCCCTAGAAAGACAAACTGAGAAGGGAGCGAGACGCCGAAGGTCAACTCAGAAGAAGACACGAAAGAAATGAAAAGAAGAGAGGCCCCTAGGCGGTGAGAAGAAGGTTGGCACTAACCTATCTTGCTCTGGGGATCCGGGGAGCGAGAAATAGAAGGCGCCTACGGCTCGAGAGGGCGTTCGCTAGAGCAGACTCTCGGGGAGATGATGGATGCCAGCAAAAATCAGAAATGGAGTGGGACGCCTGAAGAGGGGAGGACAGGTTTAAATAGACCCTGGGATCCGGCGCCATAATGATCTCGAATCCCTCCAGGCCAGTCCGCGTCTGACGCGTGTCCCACTCCCCGTGGCAGACGGCTAAAGGCGGCTGGCGGTTGGCAGGGTCATAATTACGTCGTACCTGGGCCAGCGTACCCGCAGGATTTTCGAAGCGTCCCCTCGTACCGCTCCAATTCGAAAAGACTCCGGCACGCGCTCATTTAATGCCAAAATATCAGGGGGCGGCAGGGTGCAGGATTCGAAGGGACAGTTTTGGCTGTGTCTGTCTCTCTGTACTTCCTTCGTTTGAAATTCAAACTCAGAAGTAGGGGGACTGGTGTTGGGAATAGAATACCCACAGCCGAAACCCACGCCGACATCAGCACAGCTCCGCCCGGACTCCTACGGGCGCCGGGCTCCGCCTTCAGCACAGCTCCGCCCAGACTCCTACGGGAGCCGGGCTCCACCACCGACATCAGAATACCTCCGCCCGGACTCCTACGGGAGCCGGACTCCACCGCCGACATCAGAATAGCTCCGCCCGGACTCCTACGGGAGCCAGGCTCCACCACCGACATCAGAATAGCTCCGCCCGGACTCCTACGGGAGCCGGGCTCCACCGCCGACATCAGAATAGCTCCGCCCGGACTCCTACGGGAGCCGGGCTCCACCACCGACATCAGAATAGCTCCGCCCGGACTCCTACGGGAGCCGGGCTCCACCGTCGACATCATAATAGCTCCGCCCGGACTCCTACGGGAGCCGGGCTCCACCACCGACATCAGAATAGCTCCGTCCGGACTCCTACGGGAGCCGGGCTCCACCACCGACATCAGAATAGCTCCGCCCGGACTCCTACGGGAGCCGGGCTCCACCACCGACATCAGAATAGCTCCATCCGGACTCCTACGGGAGCCGGGCTCCACCACCGACATCAGAATAGCTCCGCCCGGACTCCTACGGGAGTCGGGCTCCACCACCGACATCAGAATAGCTCCGCCCGGACTCCTACGGGAGCCGGGCTCCACCGCCGACATCAGAATAGCTCCGCTCGAACTCCTACGGGAGCCGGGCTCCACCACCGACATCAGAATAGCTCCGCCCGGACTCCTACGGGAGTCAGGCTCCACCGTCGACATCAGAATGGCTCCGCCCGGACTCCTACGGGAGCCGGGCTCCACCGCCGGCAACAGCACAGCTCCGACCAGGCTCTTAAGGGAGCCAGGCTACGTCCTCGACGCCAACGACTGCAGCCGCAAGCAGACTTCCCCCGGACTCCTACGAGAGCCGAGCTCCGCCCCCAACTTCAGCTCCGAGGGGGTTCCGCCCGGACTCTCCCAGAAGTCGGGCTCCACCCACGACCCTGCTCCACTTCCTGTGGCGGACTCCGCGCAGTTCCATCATTCCCTGACAGGCCGCAGTAGCCATCGCCGCCCTGCTCCACTTCTTGTGGCAGATTCCACACAGCTCCACTACCCCCTGGCAGGCCGCAATAACGGCCACGAACCTGCTCCACCTCCTGCGATGGATTCCACACGATTCTCCCATCTGCCGGCGAGTCACGACAATGGACGCTGCTCCACTCCGGGTAACAGATTCCACGTGGCAAGCCACAGCGGTGGCCACGCGTCTACTCCACTACCCTTTGCAATCAATTTCCCTGACCATGGGCGGCCCACTACCAGACGGTTGCAGGTGTCGCCATCAATCCATTGCCCCCTCCGCCTATAAAATGGGGACTCAGATACGTTATTCTTTAAGCTCTTTCTCCTATCTCAAAACTCTGCTAAATTCTCCGTTCGAGCACTCCATTCTTGTTGAGGCAGAGTACTGACTTGAGCGTCGGAGGGTCTTGCCGGAGCAACCCCACCTCCGGTTTAGACTTCCCTTGCAGGTCCCGGCGGCGACCGCGGCTTCCCCGACTCCAGCTTCTCCGGCGCAAGCAGATTTTTGCACCAACAATTATGATATATAATATATATGTAATATTATTATATTATATTATATGTATAATATATATTATCTATATTTATGAATATATGTTATATAATATTATATATTATAACATACAAAATATAATATATTATAATATAATATAATATATTATATTATTATATATAATAATATTTATATAATAAAAGATAATATGTGAAATATGGATACATCTTAGCAACTTATCCAGAAAACTAGTAATACAAAAGAATATGGATAACTAATTCTCAAGTTATTTTTCAATGCATAAAAGAATATGGATAAATTATTTTTCTATCTAAATATTATCTAAAAAATCTTTATCTAGAAAAATATAGATTCTTGGGCAAGTTTTTTACTCTCAAAACAAGGGTCCCTAAAAGTCTTGTTATATGTGTTGTTAGCCTTAGTATAGATTTTGATGGTATAAAAAGGTTTGAGTATAAATCATAATTGCTAATGATGCTTTTGAGAGTGACTGTAGGATTTCTCATAATGTTAAATGATTGATTTCATCCAAAAAAATGTCTCAAATTTAAGTGAATCTATATTTTCAAGTCAAATATATATTTGAAAGCAAAGAAATTGAACTAAGTATGAAAAGAATTGGATAAAAAAAAAGTCTAGCATAGAAAGATCTCTCAGTAAACTCAACTATTCACAAATTAAGTTTGAGAAGGTAAGTCTAGTCTAGAATATATTTGAACAATGAAAGCTATCTAAAATCAATTTTGATATATTTTGCATGCCTCTAAGTCGATAAAAAATGAAGCTTAGCTGATCCAGTCTTAGTTCATGGGAAAAACAGAAAGACATGAAATTCAGAAGAACTCCCTCAGCCAACTAAGATTTTATCTTAGCTAGTCAACTCAAGCATATGGAGAGTTGACTCAATCTCAGCTCAAGGTGAAGAAAAAAGATTGAAGATTTAAAAATTTTTTTTGAGTTGATCTAGCAAACAACTTAGCCGATCAAGACTGGAGCTGAGTCGACTCACAAGAATAAAATAGTCAAGCCAATCTTAGAGGTAGAAGAATATAAAAAATAGTATAAATTCATAAATTCTTTGAGCTAATCCAAAAAATCAATTAACCGATCAAGTCACAAAGATTAGCTAATTAAGAAGATATCTGAGCTGATGTAGTCTTAGACAGACAAAACAAATAGAAAGTTGAAAAAATTGACATCTGTTTCCAAGCCATCTCAAAAATTTTACTTAACCAACTTAGAGTTTCAGTTTAGCCAACTAAAAGCTTGCATGAAATGACTCATAATTCTGACAAAATAACGATTAGTTTTTTAGATTTTTTCAAATAGTTAAAACTTATTTCTAATGATTATTTTCAAGCTTCCAATGGCAAGAATATTAATTATAGATATTTTTGAGGCCATAAATGAATAGAATTCAAATGTGAAACCAAGTTTTTGATTTTATTCTTCAAGCTATTGAGTGGAACTCAAGAAAAAAAGTAGAAAAAAAAAAAGAGAGCTTCTAATTGAGACCTTTCTATAGTTATTTAACTCAAAAGAATTCAAATAGAGAATCAAGATTTTGATTTTATTCTTCAAGCTATTGAGCGGAACTCAAGAGAGAAAGTAGAAGAAAATTAAGAGAGCTTTTAATTCAGATCTTTCCATATTTATTCAACTTAAAAGAAAGGAAGACTACATTGATTTGAGCCAACCGTCTTTAAGCAAAAGTGTTTTCCACAGGTAGCAACCCAAGAGTGGAGGTGAATTAGATTTCTTAAATTTTTTTTTTTAAAGATTCTAACTTTGAAATAATTTGTGTCCAAAATAATTTAGGTTGTGTAACTAAAGTGACAAGTAAAAAATTAAAAGTGCAGTAGAAATAATAAAGAAGGCAATATAAATATAATAATTTTATAGTGGCTCGGTGCTTGACTCAGCACCTACGTCCACTCCACAAGCTAACTCACTTTAGAATTTCAACTATAATATTTTTAATATTACAATATAATTATTTTTTTGGATTTACATTAAACAAACCCAATCAGTTTACATTGGATCACCAATCCAAAATCACTACAATAAAATAGATTATTAGCGACGAAAAATTTTTGTCGCTAATAATCTATTTTTGTCGCTAATAGTTATTAGTGATAAAATTTTCGTCGTTAATATTTGATTGTAAATAATCATGTCGTTGATAATATTTTACGATGAAAAATATATTTCATCGCTAATAATAATTATTTATGATGAATAATTTTTATCATTAAAAAATTTTATTTTATCAAAAATAATTTTTGATGAAAAATTTTAATCATAAAAAAAATATTTGTGATGAATTATAACATCATTAATAAATAAAAAATTAATAGCGATGAAAATTTTTTCATTACTATTAATTTAATTAAATTTTTTTTGAAATAAAATTTTTAAAAACTTTTAATGATGAAAACTTTATGTCACAAAAAAAATTTTTTACAACAAAATTTTTTTATCATTATTAATTTAATAATAATTTTTTTAAAAACTAAATTTAAATAATATTAGCGACGTAAAACTTATGTCGTAAATATGATAATTTTTGATGAAAATTTTTATCACTAATAATTATTTACGATGAATATATTTTTATCATTATTAATTAAATATATAATTTTAATAATTTTATATTTATTAAAAAATTAAATTATCATACTAAAATATTTTTGATGATCAATATTTTTGATGAACTTTTTTTCTTCTATTTTTAGCTTGAGACGTTGACTCAAATTTTTCTTGAGTCGACTCAAGATACATTCAATTGAATTTTTTTGAATTTTTTTAAATTAAAACATGTCTTGATTCCAATCTTTTGATGACCTTTTCCACTTTAGTTTCAAAGTTCCTTTACTCCAATTAAGCTTCCAAAATCTTTTCTTTGAAATTTGTTTGAGCCTTGAGGATCAATTTTTTTATACCTATTAATTTACATGAAACATCAACTTAATGAAATTATTAGGCAATTCATATACTCAAATATTTTGCTATTCATCAAAATTAATTTCTGGGGTCAATAATCTCTCTCTTTTTGATGATGACAAAATATTGAATATATGAACAAATGATATATAAATATAATGCAAGAATCATATTGAATCAAAATTAAGCCCAAGCGAGTTTGAAGATATTGTCATAAGATAAGAATATAAACTCCTTTTTGATTTTAGATCTTGCTTCCCCTTATTGTATGCCTATGTCTTTAGATTTATCTCTTCTTCAAATTATACTTGTATGGCCATTGTAGTGCAAGGAGATATCAAGGCAATATCATGATTTGAACAATGTTTATATCATTTATAAATGTCAAAGCAGTATATAAGTATTAGATAGAGTATTATGGCTTCAAAGTTGCAAAGGAATTACAAATATAATAGTTTCTTTCCCATAAGCATTGTCTTTGTGGAACTTTTGTAGCATCATATAACTTAGCTTTCAAATAATCTTCTCACATTTTGACTCATATAGATAGTCTTAGTTATCTCCCCCTTTTTGTCATCATTCAAGACATAATGTAAATAATAGCACATCAGAAATCAGAAAAGAAAATTCATTAGATAAAATAGGAGTTTTGCATTGTATCAAATACAAAATGAATGTACTGCACAAAATAGTAGATGTAGTACATCAAGGTATAACAAACTCAGAATATGTCCATACATTTGAATACACCAGTGGCTAATACATCAGAAAGCATACTAGATATTTAATAATAAACCTAAATGGCCATAAGGCACTAGCTCTACTCTATATCAGAGGAAATGTCTAAAAACCCAAATGAGCTAGCCCTAGAGGTGAAGGGTCCAACTCATCGGCTCCTGATCCTACTAGATAGACCAATCGCACTTGGAGCTAGAAATCCTACACCAACCCTAATATAGACTCTGAATGAAGGTCGGGCCTGACTGGTAGAAGGCTAAGTGAGCAGACGAGGTATGGACTGAGACTGGAGTTAAATAGGCTAAGGCATAGAGGCAACAGCTACTATGGTGGCTACTGCATCTACTACTACAACTGCTGGCACTACTCTAGGGGCTAGCCACTCAATCATGCCTAATAGACTGCCCATGGAGGATAGTATAGAAAGGATGCCCTCCTGCTGTGCTCATCCTAATCCTCTGATGGCTACCTACATCTGAGTGCTCTTGAACTTAAGGCTCTCCCTCAATCTAGCTATCTCTCCAGCTAAGTTAGAAATCTTACTCAAAAAGTTCATTGCCTTGCTTGAATTGATTCACGTTTTTTGGTGCAATACTCCAAGTCTCACATGCTTGAATTCTTTCATAGCATTAGAGCCAAAGTGTGAAATTTAGGTTGCCGAGCAAGGCCATTTGTTTCTTTGGGTACTCTTTCTTGGATTGATTCTAAAATACATTAACCCCTCTACAATTGTTAGCAAATGTGGCTTAAATTAATCTTGCACCCTAAAAGAGTTTATCTTGCTTAATGCACACCTTGTTTATGTTATGATCCAGGTGGTGTGCCCAAGGCCCAGGGGACCAAGGCTAAGGCCAAGGTCCATCATTCATGAGGGCTTCATGGAGGCTCTAGGGCTAGTTGGGCCCTAGGTTGAAAGGCTGTGGGCCTTTCGGGTTCTTGAGGTCTAGGTTATGTGGGCCTCAAGGGACCAACTCTTTATGGGCTAGGTCTGGGCCCAGGATAGATGAGATTAGGTCGAGTCATGGGTATACATGGGCTGAGGTTAACCTAATCTCCCATAGAGTTGGTCAAGGGAGTTTTGGGTTTGGGTCACTTGACCCTGTGTTTATATATACATGTACTGTGTATAGGTTTGATGAAGCCAAGAAAATACAAGACTCTTTCTCCCAAGTCTCTCTCTCTCTTCTCCCTCTCTCTCCAACCATTCTCCATGCCCTAGGAGCAAGAAACCCTAGGGTTTCTTGCCGCCAGTCCATAAAAGGAAAGAGAAGAAGGGGAGGCGCTAGCCCCTTCCCCCTTGCAGCCGCCTACCAGATCTGCTCTCCCCCTCTTGCAGGCACCCAAACACTAGGTTTAGGATCTAGAATCTCTTGAGAAGAGGTTGGTATAAGTCTCTCTCAGATCTGGAGTTGATCTGAGATCGTTTGAGATGCGGGTGAGATCTCCATCAACAGATCTACAAGAAAGACTGCAGCAGGATAGATCTGCGAGGTCTGTCTCTATCTATCTTCTTCTCCATCTAAAATATCTCAATTTGAGATCTATAAATTGAAAGACCTCGGTCCAGGTCTGATCTGGTTGGGTACCAGATCTTGGAATTTTTAGAGGTGGTTTCAAAGGTGTTCTTCATCTGGAACGAAAGGCTGACGAAGAAGATAGCAACCAGGCTGATTTCGTCAAGGGCCTTGGATCGCATCCAGAAGTCTCTAGATTTATTCGTTGCTGGTTCTGCTGCACCCAAGGTCTATGGGAGGAGCCAGGATCATGCTCCAATAGTTGGTATCAGAGCCACGGTGGTGAGGAAGTGGTTCCAAGCACGAGAAGTTGAAGATTCCAAGTGCTGAAAATTTTCAGTAAGGTACCATCAAGGTATATTCTACACTTCTTGATTTTATATTGCTTGTTTGGATTGGATCCAGTCATGGGCAGCAATATGAAGGTCGAGTTCAAGAAGTTTGAAGGCAAGGAGAATTTTTTCATGTGAAAAATCCAGGTGGAGGATCTTCTGGTGCAAGCAGATCTGGATCAGGCTTTGGATGAGAAGCCTGAGGGAATGACAGATAGATAGTGGGCATCATTGGAGAAGAAAGCATGCTCGGTGATCAGAGGATGTTTGGTGGATGCGGCGTTGTATTCGGTGCTGGAAGAAAAGACCCCGAAGGGCCTTTGGTTGAAGTTGCACCCATGTATATGGGAAAGAATATGTGCAACAAGCTGATGCTGAAGAAGAGGTTGTACAGTCTTCGGATGCAGGAGGGATCTGATGTGATTGGCCACATTCAGAGGTTTGACCAGTTGTGCACGGAGTTGATGAATATCAGGGTGAAGCTGGCTGAGGAGGATAAGTCCCTATTGCTTTTGTGTTCACTACCAGGATCATATGATTCTTTGGTGACTACACTGCTCTACGGCAAGGAGACTCTGGAATATGAGGACATGGTCTCAGTGCTGAGATCTAATGAACAGAGAAAAAAGTTGACCAGAGATCGGGCTCCCCAGGAGGGTTTGGCAGTAGGGGAGAGGACAGGTAGAGGCAGAGGCAGAAGCAAGTCCAGGGGGCGGTCCAAGTCCAGGAAGGGAGAGAAAGAAGTGGCTCAGAATCAGTGAGTGCAGTTGTTGGGCGCAGGTGGAGGATGATCTACTTGTGGTATCAGATGGTCACAGGCATTACACAGAGGAGTGGACACTAGACTCTGCATGCTCACATCACTACACACCACACAGGTCTTGGTTTGCGACATACACCAAGACAGATGAGGGATCAGTGACTCTAGACGACAATCATCCTTGCAAGGTGGCTGGGATAGGGACAGTCAGGGTGAGGATGTTTGATGGAATTGTGAGGATATTGACAAATGTAAAGCACATCCCGGAGCTGAAAAAGAATCTGGTATCACTAGGCTACTTGGAGCGCAGTGGATACAGCTTCAGCAGCAGGGCTAGAAGCGGAGTACTGAACATCTCCAATGGAGCTATGGTAGTGATGAGAGGCAGGAGGTTGGACAATAACCTCTATCACATGGAGGGATCTGTGGTGACCGGAGAGTCTGATGTAGCAGCTACAGCACAGGACCAGCAGAGAGCTTATAGGATGTGGCACTACCGTCTAGGCCACATGGGTGACAGAGGGCTGAGGGAGTTGAGCAGGAGAGAACTCATCTCTGATCTACAGGATGGTGCTAAAGGAGAGATCTGTGAGCCTTGCCAGATGGAAAAGCAGAGAAGAGTTCAGTTCAACATTAGTACAGCCCACAGTGTAGCCTCTCTGGAATTAGTACACACGGATGTGTGGAGACCAACCCCAGTTTCAGCTAGGAATGGGGCCAGATACTTCATGATCCTGATTGATGACTTCTCAAGGAAACTCTAGATTTACTTCATGAGAGAGAAGTCAGAGGTCTTCACCAAGTTCAAGATTTGGAGAGCGGAGGTGGAGAAGAAGCAGGGGAGGAGCGTGAAGTGTCTGAGGTCAGACAATGACGGGGAGTACACCAGTAGAGAGTTCCAGGATTACTGTGAGGAGTGTGGGATCAGGAGACACTTCTCAGTTAAGGAGATTCCACAGCAGAATGGGGTGGCTGAGAGGATGAACAGAACACTCTTGGAAAAGGCACGATGCATGAGGCTGCAGGCAGGGCTTCCAAAGGAGTTCTGGGTTGACACAGTAGACGCAGCAGGTTACTTGGTCAATCGGTCACCTCACACCAGGTTGGATGGCAGGCTTCCAGAGGAGGTTTGGTCTGGGAGGACAGTTGGGCTGGGCCATCTACGGGTATTTGGGTGCATGGTCTATGTGCACATTGGAGCTGGTGAGCGGAGCAAGCTAGACGCCAGATCACGCAAGATGGTGTTTTTAGGCTATCCACGAGGAGTCAAGGGATACAAGCTGTGGGATCCCTTGGAAAAGAAGGTCATCATTAGTCGGGATGTGACTTTTGATGAGGAGTCAGTCCTACGGAGGCGAGTAGGCATGGAGGAGCAGCAGGAGCAGGAGGAGGTCTAGCAGGGCACTACTGGACAGCTTACCTCTTTTATTTTGCCTCTTGCAGGTACTACGGGAGGACATGACATTCAAGTGGAGCACCTACCTAAGGTATCTCCATAGGTGGAGAGGACTCGAACGGATGATCGAGGCGGAGAGGTCCAGCAGGAGCGAGCTGGACCGAGGACTGATATCAGTGTTGTCCTACACAAGCCCAAGAGGGCCATCAGGCAACCGGACCGATATGGCCTCGAAGAGATGCTGTCATATGCCCTGGTGATAGTGAATGGAGACCCATATGAGCGGTGGGTTCAGACGATGTTCGAGGAGATGCAGTCTCTCCACCAGAACCAGACGTGACGATTGGTGCAGTTACCATAGGGGAAGAGGCCCATTAGCTGCAAATGGGTCTACAGTCGCAAGGATAGAGTGGAGCTGGTTGAGGCCTTGGGACACCAAGGTGGAGATTGTTATGATCCAGGTGGTGTGCCTAAGGCCCAGGAGACCAAGGCTAAGGCTAAGGTCCATCATTCATAAGGGCTTCATGGAGGCTCTAGGGCTAGTTGGGCCTTAGGTTGAAAGGCTGTGGGCCTTTCGGGTTCTTGAGATCTAGGTTATGTGGGCCTCAAGGGACCAACTCTTTATGGGCCAGGTCTGGACCTAGGATAGGTGAGATTAGGTTGAGTCATGGGTGTACATGGGCTTGGGTTAACCTAATCTCCCATAGAGTTGGTCAAGGGAGTTTTGGGTTTGGGTCACTTGACCCTGTGTTTATATATACATGTACTGTGTATAGGTTTGATGAAGCCAAGAAAATACAAGACTCTTTCTCCAAGTCCTCTCTCTCTTCTCCCTCTCTCTCCAGCCATTCTCCATGCCCTAGGAGCAAGAAATCCTAGGGTTTCTTGCCGCCAGTCCATAAAAGGAAAGAGAAGAAGGCGCTAGCCCCTTCCCCCTTGCAGCCGCCTACCAGATCTGCTCTCCCCTCTTGCAGGCACCCAAACACTAGGTCCATGACTTGGAATCTCTTGAGAAGAGGTTGGTACAAGTTCCTTTCAGATCTGGAGTTGATTTGAGGTCGTTTGAGGTGCGGGTGAGATCTCCATCAACAGATCTACAAGAAAGGCTGCAGCAGGACAGATCTGCGAGGTCTGTCTTCATCTATCTTCTTCTCCATCTAGAATATCCTGATTCGAGATCTATAAATTGGAGGACCTCAGTCCAGGTCTGATCTGGTTGGGTACCAGATCTTAAAATTTTTAGAGGTGGTTTCAAAGGCATTCTTCATCTGGAATGAAAGGCTGACAAAGAAGACAGCAACCAAGCTGATTTCGTCAAGGGCCTTGGATCGTGTCCAGAAATCTTCAGATTTATTCGTTGCTAGTTCCGCTGCACCCAAGGTCTGTGGGAGGAGCCGGGATCGTGCTACTCAAACTTTCTTCCTTTTTTATTTAAATAGTGATATCAATCTTGTTCTTTTTCAGAAAATAAAAGATTTAGATGTAATGGAACTAAACTTTGAAGATCATGAAAGAACAAAAAAAAATATCTATCTTGGTTAGCATAACTAAATAGAATAAAATTAAAAATTTAATATCCTAATATTAACGAGCAATGATTTCAATGAGTAGAGTCTATAAAAGGGATTGAGGATCTCCTTGGTTAAACTATCAAGTAAGAAGCTTGTAAGAGTTATTTAGTGGAATACTACTATATTCTTCCAAACATTCTCTCTTATTTTTCTAAGAATTCTAATCTATAATACTCAATTGGTAGGCTGACTTAGAGATAATTATGAGCAAGCAAAACTTTTAAGTGCCATAAGATGGTTTGAGAGACACCAAGCTTTGCCATAGGCTTGTTACCTATTCTTCAAACAACCACACTACATCAAGAAGCTTTGCTCACCCACAATCTCCTCCAAATCAGCTTACTAATCCAATACCACAGGCTAAAACTCTTAGAAAGGAACATTTCCACTTCCTTCCATAAAAACTTAGAAATATCCAGCTTTCTTGCCAAATACAAAGGATTCTAGAGAACTCCATAAGGTTCTAGCGCTTTAGGATCCTCCTTTTTCATGTGCTCAAAAGAAGAAAATGCATCCAAAGTATATGATGAAATGCTCGATCTCTGACACTTAACCATGGTCTTGTATCCACTCTCTGCTCAAGACATTCTTGAAGCATCACATAGTCTAGGACCAGTCATACCATGGCATATAGTGTTATATGTCTTAGGACTCGTTTGGTTGACAGGAAGTAGAGGTGGAAAGAGGCACTTCTTGAGAAGTAAAGAGGGAGCCTCTTATTTGGTTGGAGTTTTAAGAGGAGAAAGAGTGAAAAAAATTCTTTCTATAGGAAGTTACTTTTCACATTTTATAGGAGGAAGAAACCCATAGGGGAGGTAGGTTTTAGCACTTCCTATGAGATGAAAAGTGGTGCTACTTTTTTCTTTCCTAAAATATCTCTTTAGATCTATGGTCAAGATTTTGTAAAATATCAATAGATAGTTAGGATAAAATAATGAATAGTGATATAATATTATATTAATATTATCTTAATATTTATATAAATATAATATTAATATTATAATATTTATTATAATTTAATATTATTTTAATATTTATACTAATATAATATTTTATTAATATTAATATTATTTTTATATCTATATTAATAAATTTATTATATTAAAATATTAATATTATATAAATATATATTAGTATTATATTAACATAATAAATTATTGTTATCTAATATTATATTATAATATGTTAATATTATATTTATATTAATATTAACATAATATTAATATTTATATAAAGTTGAAGAGCAAAAGGATATAGTCTTATATCTATTAAGGGTATAATAGATATTTTATATAATTTTTCTAAAAAAATAGATGTTCAATCAAACATTAGCCATTTTGTAATAAGTTACTTTTCTATGATCAACCAAATATATCAAAATTTTATTCTCAGAAAATAACTTTTCAGAAAGTAACTTTCTGAGAAGTTACTTTTTGGGAAGAAGAATTTTTTTCGTGAAGCCAACATCCTTAAAGAACTCATCTCTGAGGATATGATTTTGCCCCTTTTATCATTAACTACCCTTAATAGTTAATGAACAACTTTCTATCAACCATGAAATTTTTAGTATTTTTGAGCAAAAAATAGAACATCTGTTGACCCCATGATTGATTTTGATGATCGTAAAATTTTGAGTAATTATGAATCTAACCATATATTTCAAGAGTGGTTGTAGGTCTTTTTAGATGTTTAAATTGAAAAAACACTCCATGAAAAAGATGTCCTCAAGATTTACTAAGTTAAAAATTTTAAAATAAGATTTTTAAATTTCAGACTTAGTGGGGCCAATCTCAAAGCAAACTCCTTCATTGAAACAGATGTTAAAATTCCCAAAGCAATTTCAGAAAGATTTCGACCAACCACTGCTGTCAGTTACACAAATCGGCACCATAGTTCAAAAGCAGACGATGAGCTGATGGCCATCTAATTCTATCATGATGACTAAAGTTGTACCACCTCAAGCCTGTCTTGAAAAGTCATGCACGTCTCATCAATCATAGAGCCCTTTTTACATCATCGACCTTAGGATGATAGATGTACTTCCTTCCTCCGATTGAAGTCGGACTCGAGAGTAGGAGATATGTGTTGAAAAAAATTTTGTACGAACCGAATCCATGAAAAGGCCCGAGCCCAAAATGACTACATCCGGTAGGCCCATCAACTGGAGCCTTCACCGACTCAAGGTCGGCCACTACTTTCTCCACTGATCTAAGGTTGATTATTGTCTTCATCGAATAGTCGTCCGCAACCATCCGACTAGAGTCTTGTTCATCGATGGTGGCTCAATGACCCCTGCACACCATTATCGACGACTCCTCACTAGCCTATCACTCAGGCATCATTGAATCCATTCTAACTGTGACACAAGGAGGCCGACCCCTAGTTATCGCAAACTAGTCCTCACCTCCATAGTACTCAGATTGACAATTTCATTCAAAATGCAGCATCCGTTAAGCAATAGCTGTCGCTGGACTGATAAGACAACCGCAAGCGCCACATCCCGAAAATATCGAGCAACAATCTCATTTTCAATGAATCACATCCTGATTATATAGGATCGTACCAACTAACTTACCAACTGAAGCTGCAACTCTCCGTCATAAAGAAGATAAAAACAGAACCCACAAAAAAAGGTACATAATAACTCTATCTCTCATGCTCCTCCTTCTGTTGAATGAGATTTTGACTTGAACATCGGAGGATCCTCACTGGAGTCACCTCAGGTTTGAATTTTTGTGTAGATCGCACACCTAGGAGGTCTATCTTATCATCAACTCCAGTCCTCCAATACGGGATGATTTCTCTCATCAACATATGTGATAATACAAGTGCCATTAATCTAACTAAGAATTGAATTCAGCAGTCAAAATCTAAGTATATAGAAATTAGACACCATTTTTTTTTGAAATCATATTTAGAATAA